>NW_018403776.1:189458-273292 GCF_002113885.1 Mizuhopecten yessoensis | reverse complement strand
CCCCCCCCTGATAATTTTCTTTAAAAAAATCATGTATTTTCACCATTTTCCTCAATTTTTCCCCACATGGAAACCCCCCAGATAGATATCTGGATCCGCCACTGGTTACTCACATCTATGAACTCGAAGCAGCCATCGTTCAGTTGTTTAAGCTGATAAGACGGAGATCATAAAAACACCATGACAGAGTCATGTATGACATGACCACTCGTCTTAGCATTGAAAGGAGAACGACGATAGTTTTCACACAGAGCAGGATAGAGGACACCGATATTAGAAGGTGACTGTTAGATACAAGCAGAAGACTATACTCAGACGGAATTGTCAACAGTTGTAGCAGCTACAAGGATAAGACATTCCGTTATGGATCAATTCCTCAAAGTAGATAGTCATTGGAAATGTGGATCCGACGTTTCCATAGCCAAAACTTAAACCAGCACGCGGGAACCATCAGCATAACAGCAAGAATGCCTATGCCGAGAGTGATGCTCACCACACCTGGAGCACGTTCGAGGTTGTTAGATGTACTGAAACGACGAAGTATCAAGTTTTATTCGAACTTTAGGCCATTGGCCCATCAGTATACAATACATATTATACACAAATCATGGACAATGTACAGAGAATGAAGACAATCATATTCCGTTCATAGATGAATTTTCCTAGTATACACAATTCTTTAATATTATGGACACTCAATAACTGAACGGCTTTAAACACAGATATTTTTTTCCAATAATAGCTTTTGATAAAACGTGATCTGAGATTTTGAAATTAAGAACAGACTAATAAACAAGAGGCCCAATGGGCCTGAATCGCTCACATGGTATTAATCTCACACTTGTAATCTTAAAACTGGACTAAATTACAGCTACAGGCAGAATATCAGTGTTTGAATCATAAGAACCTATTAAAAGATTTAAACATATGACGCCTGTGACCTTGAATGTCGGACAAGGACATTAGGTTGAACAGAGTTTAAAGTCTTCCAACCCAGCATGCTTTTGGCAAAATATCATAACCCTGGACCTATTGGTTATACAGAACAAGCCATTTAAAGATTTAAACATATATTTACCACTGTGACCTTGAATATGGGCGAAAGTCATTCATTTTGACAAAATCGGTAGCCCTTCATCCCAGCCTGTTAATGACCCAATAATCATCACCCTTGGGCTTTGGCTAATTTAGAAGAAGTCGTTTAAAGGTTTGAAACATATTTGACACCTGTGACCTTGAATATATGTAATGGTCATTCATTTGAACAAACTTGATAGCCCTTTATCCCAGCATGCTACTGGCCAAATATCATTATCCTAGGCCTCTTTGTTATTCAGAAGAAGTTGTATAAAAGTTTTAAACATATTTGACCCCGGTGACCTTGAATATAAGGAAAGATCATTCATTTGAATAAACTTGGTTGTCCTTTATCCCAGCATGCTACTGGCCAAATATCATCATCCGAAGACTTTCGGTTATTGAGAAGAAGTTGTTTAAAGGTTTTAAACATATTTGACCCCTGTGACATTTAAAATAAGTAAAGGTCATTCATTTGAACAAACTTGGTAGCCCTTAATCACAGCAGGCTACTGGCCAAGTACCTTAACCCTAGGCTTCTTAGTTATTCAGAAGAAGTTGTTTAAAGATTTGTTAAGACAATTGACCCCTGTGACCTTGAAAATGGACGAAGGTCATTCATTTGAACAAACTTGGTAGCCCTTAATCACAGCAGGCTACTGGCCAAATACCTTAACCCTAGGCTTCTTAGTTATTCAGAAGAAGTTGTTTAAGGGTTTTTAACATATTTGACCCCTGTGACCTGGAAAATAGGTGAAGGTCATTTATTTGAACAAACTTGGTAGCCCTTCATCCTAGCATGTTACTGGCTAAATATCATTATCCTAGGCTTCTTAGTTATTCAGAAGAAGTTGTTTAAAGGTTTTAAACATATTTGACCCCTGTGACCTTGAATATAAGTCAAGGTCATTCATTCGGACAAACTTGGTAGCCCTTCATCACAGCATGCTTCTAGCCAAATATCATCATCCTAGGCCTTTTGGTTATTGAGAAGAAGTTGTTTAAAGGTTCTAACATATTTGACCCCTGTGACCTTGAATATATGTACAGGTCATTAATTTGAACAAACTTAGTAGCCCTTCATTCTAGCCCATTACTGGCCAAATAACATTAGCCTAGGCCTCTTAGTTATTCAGAAGAAGTTGTATAAAGATTTTTAAGACAATTGATCCCTGTGACCTTGAAAATGGACGAAAGTCATTCATTTGAACAAACTTGGTAGCCCTTCTTCCCAGCATGCTACTAGCCAAAAATCATCACTCTGGGCATTTTGGTTATTCAGAAGAAGTTGTTTAAAGTTTTTAACATATTTGACCCCTGTGACCTTGAAAATAGGTGTAGGTCATTTATTTGAACAAACTTGGTAGCCCTTCATCCTAGTTTGATTCTGGCCAAATATCATCACCCTAGGCCTTTTGGATATTAAGAAGAAGTTGTTTAAAGTAAAATATTGACGCCGGACGCCGGATGGACGGACGGACGGACGACGGACGCTGCACCATCACATAAGCTCACTTGGCCCTTCGGGCCAGGTGAGCTAAAAATGAAATTCGTCCTCTACTTCAGAGGGGGAGTTACACTGTTTACAATATCTAGCTATATTATTATACCTTCCAACTTCTACATCCAAAGAATGCGTAGATGTACGGATTCGAGTTCAAATATCAACTTTGGTAAAAATCTTTAACAATCTTCTTCTCAAGTTCCATAAGGCCCAGGGTCATGATATTTGGCCAGTAGGTAGCTGGGATGGAGTGCTATAAAGTTTCGTCATTAAAATGACCTTGACCTACTTTCAAGGTCACAGCAGTCAAATATGTGAAAATTTTCAAACAACAATATCCTAAGAACCATTTGAACTAGAGTCATGATACTTGGGTATGTTGTGTAGACCATCAGTGTTAATGTTTCTCTCGGTTACAGTTATGAGGTCAAAGGTCAAATTTAAATGCTAGTCGGGGGTTCAAATGTCAACTTTGGTTAAAATCTTTAACAATCTTCTTCTCAAGTTCCATAAGGCCCAGGGTCATGATATTTGGCCAGTAGGTAGCTGGGATGGAGTGCTATAAAGTTTCCTCATTAAAATGACCTTGACCTACTTTCAAGGTCACTGGGGTTAAATATGTTAAAACTTCAAACAACAATATCCATTTTGAGTAGTGTCATGATACTTGGGTATGTTATGTAGACCATCAGTGCAAATATTTTTCACAATTACAGTAATGATGTCAAAGGTCAACTTTAAGTGCAAGTTGGGGTCAAATGTCAACATGAGTCAAAGGCTTTAACAATCTTCTTTTCAATTTCCATAAGGCACAGGGTCATGATATTTGGCCGGTAGGTACCTGGGATGAAGTGTTATACATTTTCATCAATAAAATGACCTTGAACTACTTGGGTATGTTATGTAGACCAGCCGTGTGAATTGTTTTCTTTATTACAGTAATGAGGTCAAAGGTCAACTTTAAGTGCAAGTTGGGAGTCAAAGGTCAATACGAGTTAAAAGCTTTAACATTAAAATTTCAAGTTTCAAACAACAATATCTTCAGAACCGTTTAAGAGATGTTAAAATGACTTGTGTTCTAGTTACCAAATTTGGTCTTAAGTTACCTATATGTCAGTTGCATGAAACAAAAGAAACAGGTGAGCGATACAGGCCCTATGGGACTCTTGTTACATTTAAGTTTAATGATGAACACTTTGAAAATAGTGCAAACATAGCTTTTCGTCCTTGGATAGCCAATTGTTTTTGGATAGAAGTGAATTTATTATTGTAATTTAGAATAACACCTAGGTAAGGAAATTGATCCACACATTCAACTTTACTTCCTTTTTAATACCATTTTTCATCATTATGTAATCTGCCACCTTTTCTAAAAACTACAATTTTTTTTTTTTTTCCGTATCTACAGTTAAACTCCATTTTGTAGAGTATTCAAAAAGGCTATCAAGAAGAGTCTGCAGACCCTGTACAGATTCCGAAAAAATAACCAAATCATCTGCGTACATTAACAGAAACTTAACTCACCGAAGTCGTAATATGTTGCAACTTTTTCAATAAAGGACATTTCAAAATCATTGATATAAAGTGAAAACAGCAATGGTGACAAAATTTCCCCTTGCAATAAACCGACATTGTTTTCAAAAAAGTTAAGAGCATTTCCCATTAATTGAAACACAGGATTTGACTGATTTATAAAGCGACTTAATAACAGACAACATTTTCCCTCGAATACCAGGCCTAGTCAACTAAGTAAGGAGGAGGAGGATCTCCCAGAGGACAGGAACTGACAGCTGACAAAGGTTTAAAGGTAGGAAGCGATCTGATATAGTTCTCGTGTCACAGTCAGATAATACAAGTGTCGTTACTGATAAAAAGAAAACAGAAGAATAAAGTTGGCTAGACAGATATTTTAATGTTCTATTGACAAGTGTTATGCATGTATAATAATGACAAATAACTCTTACAATCAACAATAAAATTCAAGTAACCTCAAAATATGTCATGATCACTTATTTATAATGCAAATTGTGGGCATATAGGTTACATTCCATCTCGTGGGTTAATCTGTGTGACCACTCGATGCACTTTTCTGCTGTGCAGAGCGAACATCTAATAACAAATCAATTATAATGTAAAAGTGGAAATTTTCGCGTGTGGATATGTTCACATTGTGACCCTTTAAACCGATCGCGGTGTTGATATTTTCGCGTTCTGAAATCTCTATATTCCATTTATCTATAATTACATAGTTCCGTGTGGATATTTTCGTGTCAATCCACTCAATGCGAAAATTTCCCCTTTTACAGTATGTTGTACACATGAATACATTCTAACCCTGTTCTTATAAACAAATGTCCCATTTAAACATAAATTAACATTGAGAAAGATGAAGTCACTCTATTTTAACCTGGTTTTTTTTCAATAACTAAGCCAGTATTTTGTATTTACCAATACTTGAAATCTCGAATAAGGGGCGCTATTACAGTATTAATTATATTTGTTCTGAAAATAATATTCTGGATTTTTTTTTAACTGATGAACAAGTTTCCTCCAGAATTATTGCGTAGATTAATCTCTAGCAAAAAAACAGTTGTTTACAGAATCTTTATCACACAGCAATCACAATATTTCACATAAGCAACAAAGAACGAAAATTTCTCTTAATGCATGTAAATTATAACAAACTACTCTATAGATTAACTCACTTGTGATGCTGTATATACCTGTAGCGGTAGTACATGTTTACTATATACCACAGAGATAATTATTTTACAACCTCTATTGAACTTCTCTGTCACAAGATCATCTTTGTCATAATTTGACTGAAATACATGACATGTACAGGTATTATGTTGACTAGAAACAGGTAATCTATTGCATTATAAACGAGGTTCACAAGCACTACAGAAGCAGCATTATAAACGAGGTTCACAAGCACTACAGAAGCAGCGTTATAAACGAGGTTCAGAAGCACTACAGAAGCAGCGTTATAAACGAGGTTCACAAGCACTACAGAAGCAGCGTTATAAACGAGGTTCACAAGCACTACAGAGATAGCATTATAAACGAGGTTCACAAGCACTACAGAAGCAGCATTATAAACGAGGTTCACAAGCACTACAGAAGCAGCATTATAAACGAGGTTCACAAGAACTACAGAAGCAGCGTTATAAACGAGGTTCACAAGCACTACAGAAGCAGCTAAATAATCACACAACCAACAACAACCAGATTAGGAAACGTACGATTGTTACCACTTTTCAGTTGTTTCCAAGAGCGGACTAACTTTCTCACTGGATACTGCAGTATCGCATAACGATATAAATTGTCAAATAATTCCTTTTTAAATTTAGTTCTCAATATTCAGGGAATACAATGAACACTTAATTGCATTTATTTTACTGTTAATTACAAACAGGTTTGTTTCACTGAATATGAAAACCATGAAACATGTTTTTTTTTAGCAAATAATATCCCTTCCGTAAACGTTGTTGTCAATATTAATTTGTGAAGAGGCATTTCAGTAAATTCAAAGACTCGAGGCTAAAATGTATAGCTTGGCTCTTAGTGACAACACAGAGTAGAACGTTGTCCCTTCAGTAAAAAGGTGCAATGTGGCACGTGACCGAAATTAATTCCAATTTAAATTGTAGCCAAATTGTCTTTGCATTAAATAACATCAATAGAGATCAAAATCTTACAGTTCCATATTAAAACCACTTGGTTCTGATGGGATGGCAACCTTTCAAATACAGCAAACAATCTAGTCAACTCTGGCAACACAATCAAAAAGATCAATTTTGTAGAAACAAACTATACAAACAAAGCAGCAACGAGAAACACTAATGAACAAACAGGAACACAAATCTGCACTGTATAAACATACAACTGCTGAACACAAAATACCATGCTGATCACTACAAATAGAAACCACTCGATGAACTTCAATCATCATGCTTGTAAATCACAGTCCTTCTGACGCGTCGCCCTAAAATCATGGGTCGGGGAGATCCCCAGCGACACGAAACCCGAGGTGTCTAAACACAATATTCTGTGTCCAGGTGTACAACAATATTCTTGGTCAGGGTATAATTACAATTAACTAATCAATTATAAAAGATACGACATTCTGTTTGAAGTATAAACGATGTTAAGATAAAATGTTTTGTGACGATTATAAAAGTGGAACTTTTTTATGGTGTGAATGCTGAAGTGCCGAAATATATGCCAAAGTATTTCTAAAAACCTGAGTTCTCGTGTCAAGCAAAGAACTTGTGTGCCTAGGCATGTTTGTACTTTGTGGTAAGTAGGAATGTTTGTGCAAAGGTATAAACAATGAGGTGCCCATGTGTGTTGGTACCGATGTGTGAATGAGGACACTCTCAGGTATGTACCAAGTCATAAATGTAGAAACAACTACGGATGTTCAGTGCCATGGTATAAACGACAGTGTGCTTAGATATGTTTTGAGCCAAGGTATGAAAGCTGTTTTACCAAGGTTTTGATTGTTCCAATTTATAAATGATAAAGTTCCAAGGTAGAGATGTATGTTTGTGCCAGGGAAACAAACCCGAGTTTTCTAGATTTTATACCACAGAATGCTGAAGTACCTTGGTATGTTTGGTTCAACGTATAAAGGATGAGATACCAAGGTGTAAGTTGTTCTCAAAGTAAAATTGATGAAGTAATTAAGCTGTGGTGATTTGTATATACTGTGCTGTACTAAACATGTGAGATTCTGTGAGATTTATGTTTACATTCACAGATGATAGTTCATGGAAGCTGGATTTAAAATACAGACATATCCTACTGCATATTTAGTTTCTAAAATCATTTAACAATATGTAAGTAAGTCTAATGCTTATTATCAATATATTTCAAATACTCAACATGTTCAAACAACAACCATGATCGTTTATGAATGGTTAAAACATCAACATTTAAAAAACAAGATGATTTTATCAATGTTAAACTTCATATTGTCATTGAAGTAGAATAACTTCATTTAGTAACCAATGATAAAAAACAATGACCGTATCATCAGACATAATAGCAAGGCTATCAACTCTAAAATGTGGTCAAAAACAGAGATTGAACACAGGACTGAACTTAACCACATACTACACACAGAAGTAGGCCTGCTTTACTTGTGTTCTACTAGTACTATTTTCTAATATTACCGTAAGAATGGCTCTAAATAAACAATGAAATAAACATCTTGTGTATAAAATGATAAATGTCAACGTCAATAAAATTACAAATACTGTAATTTTGGTTTAGTTTGGCAATCATTGAAATTTTATGTGGAAGTAAAGTGTAAAGATTTCAGAATAGCAGAACATCCATACATCTGTACATGTTTGTTTACACAAAGCCAACCAGGATATGTCTGTACACATTAACTTATGATGAAGTACACGACAGGAACACATTAGTGAGCTATGGATATGAAGGGAATGTTTGACAAGTTTAAAAAAAACACAAAAAAAACCCATGGCGATACTGTATGTAGATGGCTTATATTTCTTGCACATTTTATTATGCAAACTCATTTGTCAGTACTCATTCATGAGGAGAATATAATGTCTTTCGTCACTGTTATGAAGAAATACACAACACTGTCTAAACCGAACACCCCTGGAACCAATTAGTTCGACAAGTTTTCAGAGTTTTGTATTGTAAAGTTAACTTGTTACTCATTGTCTGAACCAATTAGTTCGACAAGTTTTCAGAGTTTTGTATTGTATAGGGTTAACTTGTTACTCATTGTCTGAACCAAATTGTTAGACTGCTTTAGAAAAATAGTCAAATTGTACAGAGTCTGGTTTAGATAGAGTGTGTTGTTATTTTAGCATGATTCTCAATTTTGCCATTGAAATTAAAATATATAGATAAATACATTGCAAAATACAAGTAATCTACAGTACATACTTTAACCTAATCCAGATGTCATACTCTGTTGCTCTATGTGCCAAGGGTAAACACAACAGTTATGTAGTTAAACACCTAGCATTACTACAGGGCTCTGTAGATTGAATACTGTTATTGTAGTAATGATACAAGACAGTGAACTACTTTCTGTGGCGCACACGATCTTCAGGAATTAAAATGTATACACCATATTTTACCGGTAATAAGTTCATGCTCAGTACTCATAAATCACGGCCATGCAGCAGTAGAGTAGGACAGTATGACATGTTGTTTGAATTAAACTTAGTACACAGCACACAAGGCAAGAAACCCTGTATAACATTTCTACGTACAAATGTATGTATTCATCAAGTTAGATTTTGAGTACATATACCCATGAGTAATGTTGAGCACAATCTACATCAATGATTATGCAAACTGTTATTTTTTGGTACTTGCGCGTAAAAATTATGAATTAGTGCAACATTGACTTAGAGTTTCTAGATTGCTGAGCACGTGTAATTGAAATGGTTTCTGTTGATAGGCATTCAATTTTGTATTTTCACCTTTACAATAATGATACATAATTTCAACATGAAAATAACACTTTCATAAAATTTACTGTGTGTCACCATAAGAAATTTCCAGCAAGGTATGCTATATATATAGAGACATATTATGCAAATAAATATAAACAAAATTCACTACAAACCCACGTAACAGTTGCTGCTTTTGGCCAGTGACCATTTGATTACATCTTGCGTTTTCATAGATTATACAGACATTAAAAAGATTAAAACAGAATTGGACAAAATCTGTAAATAGAATTTACTTATTACCAGTACATGTAAAAGTGATTTTATCATGGTGATGATGTTTATACAAATATCTATCATTCCTACATTGCAAATAGAAGAGAATAAATCATTATGCATAAACAAGAAGGGGAAATATAAAAAGTAAAACAACATTTTGTATTGCATACTTAATAATAAGGAATGGCACAACAAAATACGACCTATTCTAATTTACCTCATAAAATAGTAAAAAAATAATACAAAACACCGTGAAAGTGTAAATTTTTGTCATATGGAAATTTTCACATTTTCCCCCCATCAATTTAAATAGTTCAGTGTAGTAATGTTGACATACACAATTAATGACGCAAACATATCGACATGAGAAATTATACATACAACAATGTATATGTATATAGAATCATGTCATCAGGAGTGTTGATTATATATATACTTGTCTGATAACTGATACGTGTAACATGAAAATAAAACTAGGAAAAAATACTCGTGGTTAATGTTTCCTAATTTTAAATCATTACATATGACAACACAAATATTTGATAAGTTTATGAAGAACGACACAACAAATGTATGTTTCACCAGTACATTGAAACAAAAATACATGGAAATTTCCGAGCCGAGACTAGTTTGAAGTGTCAAAATGTGAATCAAAGTGTCCATACACAAAACTGTGCACTTTTACAGTACTTACAGCATCAACAAAATGTAAAACGAAGTCTCACAACAAATTTCTCTGTATAAACAAATAAAAAGTATGTTATCACCATATTGTACCTCTAAATTGACCAGAGACGGATTTCAACAGTTATGGTTCATTTTCCAATTGTGAGCAAATTACAATATATGAAAGTAATAGTAATAATTATTGACCAAAGTATGACCTAAATATCTTTTGTAAGGTATAGCTATCACGTGACAGTAAAACCTTATTATACTACCACTATTTTTCCAGAGAAATTTTGGCTGTATTTAGGGGTTTGGTGATATATTAAAGGAAATAGCTGAAGAAATTGTTAATAAAACAAATGAAAATGCGACCTACAGTTGAGCTGTAGAAAATAGAATGTAGGGCACTATATCAAGGTTTTACAGTATTTAGATAATGCTTTAATTTATGTTTGAGCACTATAACATGAGATTATTCTACGTTATATAAGTTTTCATTAAGTTTTCATTATTGATTTGACATTAAATAATCAAAGTACATTTAGTTCTTTAACACAATATATCTATACTGAATACTCTTTTAATATAAACATTAAATTTTATCAACAATGATAAACATAACTAATGTCTGTGTAATTGACACTCCTAATGTATGTGTGTTATCAACACGGCTACAGTGTGTAATCATCATGACAGCTACTGTGTGTAATGTGTAATCATCAACACAGCTACTGTGTGTAATGTGTAATAATCAACACACCTACTGTGTGTAATGTGTAATCATCAACACAGCTACTGTGTGAAATGTGTAATCACAGCTACTGTATTTGTGATAATCAAGGTAGCTATGGTTTGTGTAAATATCAACACAACTACTGTATTTCAAGGTAGCTATGGTTTGTGTTAATATCAACACAGCCACATCAATGAAGCAGGATATCAAGGCATGATTTCAAAACACAAACTAGTCGAAAAACACTCCACTTAAATTGTCTGGATACTTTGTATAAAGTTTGAATTGGAAAAAATAAATGATTGAATTCAGACAGGATATAATAATTATCATAATGTCAAAGGATAATGAAAATTACAGTTCATAAGTCAAAATGTAGATTGCTTCACCCCCACACATGTGTGTAAGTATGATCTGTCACACCTGTGTGTAAGTATTATCTGTCACACCTGTGTGTAGGTAATACGATGACCTGGCACCTGTTTGGTCCATTGGAGAGACTTATTGAACGTCCTGTAGACCTTTAATGACTAGGAAACTGAGATTTCTCCACATTTTATCCTGCGCTGTCATTCTATTGTGACATCTGATGACTTGAGTCATTTCCCCGTCTGCATCAAACTCATTTAAGATGGAGTTATCTTTCTTTGGAAGAAACCAGCTTCAAATCACCAAGATTTACAATGTTTTAATTTGGCACCACTCCAATCACGTTTATGGATGCTTAAGTTGAGATTGGATGATGAAGTTGAAATCTTGATTTGTGATAACCTTCAATAAAAGGTTGATGTTTCATGCAATTTTCAAACTCTGTATGGAAGTCGGGTCAGTCAGACGTTTGTTTCCTTTTTGACAGGGGCTGCATTATTGCTGCTGGACAGTGATATGGATGAGGGTGTTGACCTTGAACTTGGCCTTTTGGTTGGGACAGACTTCGGTGTCCTCTTTCTGGGAGGTGGAACAGGAGCTACATTTTCCTCCCGGTCCTCGGCGTTAGGCTGGGGAACGTTGACACCCATAGAGTTAAGTATGTTGGAGGCGGGGCCTGCCAGACCCTGCTGGGCACCAATAGACTCCAGCATGTTCTTCACCGTGTTTACATCTATGTTGACCGGCTGGAAATCGTCATCTTCGTCATCAATGTCTCTGTTAATGTTCTGGGATTTGTTTGTTGGCGTCTTTGGCTTCAAAATAAACACAAAAGCTTCATCATATACCATGAAAAAAGAATATGAGTATGGTAAGGACATATAAGGTAAATATTTTATATGCAAATGTATACCTTCTAAGAGTCAAATCTTATTTCATTATTGGAGTAAGATTACTGAGAGTTTTTGTATGATGACTATTGGTTGAGTGCTCAAGGGTTTTAACTATGAGTTATAATATATAAAAGACTTAATTCTCATAGTGTGAAATCACCTAACTACATACCTGTGTGTGTGGACCATTCTCTGCCTGTGGTTCCTTCTCAAAACTCTTGCCCACATTGGTGGGAGCCAGTTCACGGTCCATCAAGTCCATGTAGTCTTTAACTGTGGGCACGGCAGCTTTATGTTTATGTTTGGATGGCTTCCCACTTGGAGGTTGGTCATCAAAGTCCTGGTCCGAGTCTTCCCAGCCGTACTCACTCATGTCAGAGCTTGACCCACTGTCATTGTCATCAAACTCTGTAATAAAATATCACAGATTCTGTGTCAGTGCCCTGTGTCACAGATCTAAACATCAAAGTCTTCAAACACTGGTACAGCTTCACAGACTTAATTGTCAGAGCCCTGTGTCATCAAACTCTATAATCAATGCAAATGTAAGTGTCAATGCCCTGTGCTAATCCTATACTTTAAGGGAAACCTTGTGGAAAATCTTGTAATGAGGAACTTTAAAAACTTAAATCACCTGCTTGGTTCAATACCTTCCTCTTAAGTGTATTCTTATTCAAATTCACTGTTCATTTGATGTCTTTCGTGATCCTGAAGGAGACGCAGGGGTTTGACTGCAGGGCTACAATCTTTTAAAATATTTCAATGGAATTAGTCCAGAATAGTTTCCATTGATGTTTCTAATTTAAGAAACTGTCCTGCATCTTAACAAACCCTATAGCAACACTTGTGTTACACCATTCCATCTTGTATGATCAAGTGTGCATCAATCGTGTCTCAGTTTATGTTGGTCGTCTCCGAGAATGTGATATAAACCTAGTGCTATCAAACTTACCAAACATTTTCTGCATGGCTGATATAAACCCAGTACTGTCAAACTGGATATCATCGTCATCATCATCTTCACCTTCACTGAAATATTCCAACAGATAACAGGTCAAAAACTATGCTAAAGTGAGACTACAGATTTGGAGACTCTTTGTCCTGTACATATACCAGACATGTGTTTCCCATGTTGTACAGTCATGCTGAATATCAGTGTCTTACAACCACCTTCACTGCAGGCCTCTAGTTAGGGAACTACACTGGTCTAAATCACAGAAATAAACAATAGTTAAACAAGTTTGCTGTGAAGCTTTTGCACACCACTTTATCTTTTTAAGTATACAAATTCTGTACTATACTTATCACTGTTCCATCCAAACAGTTCTTAGTTAATTTGTACTTGATTTAGAACAATAACTCTGTTTTATTGTTGCATTCACAATGTTTGTTGTTTTTTGGCAGAAATCCCAGGTAAATGGCAGTAGATTGAGAGTTGATTATTATGTAAGTATGCAACCATCAGAAACTATACTCTTCAGGGTAGAGTACGGCTACTGTTCAGGGTAGAGTACGGCTACTGTTCAGGGTAGAGTACGGCTACTCTTCAGGGTAGAGTACGGCTACTCTTCAGGGTAGAGTACGGCTACTCTTCAGGGTAGAGTACGGCTACTCTTCAGGGTAGAGTACGGCTACTCTTCAGGGTAGAGTACGGCTACTCTTCAGGGTAGAGTACGGCTACTCTTCAGGGTAGAGTACGGCTACTCTTCAGGGTAGAGTACGGCTACTCTTCAGGGAAGAGTACGGCTACTCTTCAGGGTAGAGTACGGCTACTCTTCAGGGTAGAGTACGGCTACTCTTCAGGGTAGAGTACGGCTACTCTTCAGGGTAGAGTACGGCTACTCTTCAGGGTAGAGTACGGCTACTCTTCAGGGTAGAGTACGGCTACTCTTCAGGGTAGAGTACGGCTACTCTTCAGGGTAGAGTACGGCTACTCTTCAGGGTAGAGTACGACTACTCTTCAGGGTAGAGTACGACTACTCTTCAGGGTAGAGTACGAATACTCTTCAGGGTAGAGTACGACATATTCCTATGACATATTCTATTACTTTACAGCATACAAGTATTAAGCAGTCAATGGCCATGTGATTAATTTCCACATTATTTTCATCAAAATTACATTGAGTACCCACACAGGAATTTCTACTCCATCCACGCCTGATATTTTCTCTACGAAGGCCTTCATGCTGTCTGCAACCTTTGAAAGGTCGATTGGGTCTTTGCCATTAGAGGACTTTTCAGTGCTATTAGGACCAGCTTTCTTCCTCATCATGTCGTCCAAGGTCTCGGGTGTCAAATTCAGCCATCCATCATCTGTAACCATAGCAACACAGTAGAGTCTAGGTAACAGAATTTGATAATTATGGTAACAAACATAAACCGTTGTAGGGAAACCATGGCAACCAAACATAGACCAAATGTCTAATTGCAGAAAAAAACTTTAGTAACATCATTTTATTTTATTATGCATAGCAACACGATAGTTACTGTAAGTCGACAGCAACAAAACCTTTTTATTTAAGACAAAAATGCAAATCAGAAATGAATCCAAAATTACCATCAGAATTGAGTATATGTTATTCCAGTGGACTGATGATACAATTTTTTTTAAAAATTTTTTTACGGAAATTCAGTAAAACCTACCATCAGGGGGAGATAAGTCTGCTTCAGCTTTCCTCATGGCTTCGATGTCAAACTCTACAGAATCCAACAGCCTGAGGATCTCACCTCCTGTGTTCCTTTTGCTTCCCTCTCTACAATAAACAGCATTGTTACATTGACCACAAGCATTGGTAAAATAACTAGTCCCATTTATATTTTGTAAAACATGGAAGTCCATTATATAGCAAGTAGGCACATTAATAGTTCTACATATTGTTCCATTTACATTTTGTACAACAAGGTATAATCATTATGATAAGTTCTTTTGTTCCAACCAACACAATTTTCTATGTGACGTTTCGATGACTAGTACGATATGTACACTGTCACCTTCATCAGACAAATGACCAATGAAGCGTATGCACACAAAGGTGTAAAATGTGTACGAGTTGTCCATAAAATCGATGTCGATTTCGGCTACGCTGGAAACGTATGTTCAATAGTTGTTATATATGTACCGAAATGACTCAATTCAGCTACGCTTTGTTAACACTTGGTCATAGATGTGCGAGTGTCTTTGAGCCCCCTCGTCTCGATTTAGAACTGGCCCACTGCGGGCTCAAAGACTCTCGCACATTATATGACCAAGTGTTAACTCATTTTGGTACATATATAACTACCATTGTACATACGTTTCCAGCGTAGCCAATGTTGACATCGATTTTATGGACAACTGTACCCATTTTACACCTTTGTGTGCATACGCTTCATTGGTCATTTGTCTGATGAAGGTGAGTGTACATATCGTACTAGTCATCGAAACGTCACATAGAAAATTGTATTGGTTGTGTAAAAAGATCATTTCATAATCCATACTTACCAACCTGAAAAAATGTTTAGAAAAAGGTATAATCATATTTAAACTTTATATATTCAATATGATATGGCCTAACTTAAACCCCAACTTCCCCAAAAAATAGACAAAATCATAATTAGTAAATAATTTCGTAGATAAGACAAAACCAAAATACTAAGTGTAGGTATACAACTTCAGGGTGATTCTATCTTTGAAGTTTCAGAAAATTTGGTTGAACAATTAAAGTTGCTGCACAACATTTGGCTAATGATTTGTAGACAGGGCAAAACTCCTATAAAAACAGCCTGATGTATAAGAGGAAGGCCTGAAGATTCCCCTCTGAATGTCATTTGTTTACATGTTTATAATTGTACATCATATATACATACAACACACAAGGAATCACCTAGTTCTCACAAAGCAATAGAGCATGTTATCATGGACAAGTCAGAGACCAATAAAATCTTTTAAGGGTGAAATCATACTTTGATCAAAGACTCAAGTGAGAAAACACCTAGGTTTCTCATAAGTTGCTTGAAATTTCATATGTACATCATTTTTGTAAATGATTTACATTTTCCAAATAATGAACTGCTTAAAATCATAAATAAGTAAACATATTTAGAAGTCTCCATTGTATGTTCTTTTGTAAAGCATAGTTATGTCTGACTCCAGTGTTTTTTTTATCAACCAAAACTAAGTTAGGTAATCAATAAAAGCTTATGGTCCGTGAAAGTTAGGCAAGTTAACATAAATTATATACAACTAAACTTAAGCATATTAACAGCCATCACTAAGAACTAAATGCTTTTAAACATGAACAATTTCTTGCTTCACTGAAATGATTTAGTCATTAACATTAAAGTCTAATGAAGCGATAGAAGAAAGGTGAAAAGATGTGAAGAAATTATCTACACAGTACACACTTACAAACTAGTACCTGGTATATGTACCTTACCTGACACCTACTTCTAGTATAGCTTAAGTTACCTTAGGTCTTTTTCTAGTTAACAAGTTTGCTCTGCCTGCAGCTTACCTTATGTCTGCCTCTAAATTAATATCCCTTTGCAATAAAATATGTTGAAATGAAATGAAATGAAAATCATGTAAGTCTGCTTGTAGCTTACCTCAAGTCTGCCTGTAACTGGTCAGTGTAAAACTGTCTGGCATCACTCATTAACTGTTGGTAGAGTTTGGAACCCTCAATCTCCCCCTGAAACACAGGAAAGTCAATTACACCTGAAGTATAACATTCAAGGTCACAACAACACCTATTTATAACTTTCAAGGTCACAAGTGACACATACCTATAACATTCATGGTCATAAATGACAAATACCTATACCATTCAAGGTCACAACTGACACATACCTATAACATTCAATGTCATAAATGACAAATACCTATACCATTCAAGGTCACAACTGACACATACCTGTAACATTCAATGTCATAAACGACAAATACCTATACCATTCAAGGTCACGACTGAAACATACCTATAACAGTCAAGGTCACAAATGACAAATACCTATAACATTCAAGGTCACAAGTGACACATATTTATAACATTCAAGGTCACAAGTGACAAATACCTATAACATTCAAGGTCACAAATGGCAAATACCTATAACATTCAAGGTCACAAATGACACATACCTATAACATTCAAGGTCACAAGTGACACATACCTATAACATTCAAGGTCACAAGTAACACATACCTATAACATTCAATGTCACAAATGACACATACCTATAACATTCAAGGTCACAAATGACACATACCTATAACATTCAAGGTCACAAATGACACATACCTATAACATTCAAGGTCACAAGTAACACATACCTATAACATTCAATGTCATAAATGACAAATACCTATAACATTCAAGGTCACAACTGACACATACCTATAACAGTCAATGTCACAAATGACACATACCTATAACATTCAAGGGCACAAATGACACATACCTATAACATTCAAGGTCACAAATGACAAATACCTATAACAGTCAAGGTCACTAGTGACACATACCTATAACATTCAAGGTCATAAATGACAAATACCTATAACATTCAAAGTCACAACTGACACATACCTATAACATTCAAGGTCACAACTGACGCATACCTATAACATTCAAGGTCACAAGTGACACATCCCTATAACATTCAAGGTCACAAGTGACACATCCCTATAACATTCAAGGTCACAAGTGACACATACCTATAACATTAAAGGTCCCAAGTGACACATACCTATAACATTCAAGGTCACAACTGACACATACCTATAACAGTAAATGTCACAAATGACACATACCTATAACAGTCAATGTCACAAATGACACATACCTATAACAGTCAAGGTCACAAATGACACATATCTATAAGATTCAAAGTCACAGATGACATATACCTATAACAGTCAAGGTCACAAATGACACATACCTATAACATTCAAGGTCACAAATGACAAATACCTATAACATTCAAGGTCACAAGTGACACATACCTATAACAGTCAATGTCACAAGTGACACATACCTATAACAGTCAATGTCACAAATGACATACCTATAACAGTCAAGGTCACAAGTGACACATACCTATAACAGTCAAGGTCACAAGTGACTTTACCTATAACAGTCAAGGTCACAAGTGACACATATCTATAACATTCAAAGTCACAGATGACACATACCTATAACAGTCAAGATCACAAATTAGACCTAAGTGTAATATGGTGTGTCATAGTTGTACCAAAACTTGTTCCTAGAACACCAAATTGAACCAAACATCTGATACAAGCATTCAACAGAGGCAAACATCTTAAAGATATTATTATAGAGACTTCAGGCAATGACATATACTACATACACAAACAGGTTAAACAAACACGCTAGAAATATTTAGAAAAGGAGATGGAGAAAGGGGCTATTCTGACAGAAGAAAATAGTTACAGAGATAAAAAAGCTAACCTAGAAAAACATCCCATCAGAACCAAGTAATATGAGGACCAAAACTTACGTTAACCAAACATATATAATCATAGATACTGTAGTCTGACTGTCAATGAAAAACAATGTCTACCATGGATGTCCGGTACTCTAAATCCCTTTTCCAATCAGTAAGTTGGACAAATAGGGCTGTCAGTAAACAGGTATCTGGTTTCAGGTAATACATCATACTGTGTCAGATTCCATTTAATGTATTGGTCAAATACTGGTCAGCGACGGACAAACAACATTAGAACCTTACTCTATAGGTCTGGGGCAAACCATATAGCCAGTCTGAGTTGACTTTATTCATCTCCAAACCTCAGTAACAGCCGGATGGTAAAAACAAAGGAGACAAGCCTATCTCTACAGTAACATACTGCCCCCAGTACGACTACACACTTTACTGTGATTCTTAACTTCAACAACATAAAATGGTGGGATAGCTTACAACTCACAATTAGGCATTATTTTATTTTTCATATTAACATAATAAGTTTAGTCATTATTTTATTTTTCATATTAACATAATAAGTTAAGTCATTATGTCAATACAACCCCACCCCCACCCCAATTTTAAACAGCATTTAGTAATCACCTTAATTGTCCAATTAATTTCAAAAACAATTGGAAAAGAGTATTTTCAGTTATAACATACCTAGTAGTGTAATTCACAGTGCAGCCCCTGATAAACTTTTGCTACAAATTTTAGGAAGAAGCCTCTCTGAAGTTTATAGATATTTTCCCTTTTATCTTAGAAAAAATCAATCTTATTTCTGTTTTATGAAGACAAACTTCCTTGTGTGATTTTCCACAAACATCCCTCTTATATCAAGATCAACCTCTCGACTCCAACTGGTGATAACTAACATCCACGCACAGAATCTCCTTTATCTTTTTAACCAATTTGCTGTACTGAAAACCAGAACCAATTTTAATGAATTGTAGCTCTAAATTGATTTGACTTTCACAACACATGAAAGCAGAGTGTGTTGTATATATAGTGTTCCACTAAAATGTACGACCAGCACTATAATGTAACCATAGGATACTCACACTGTTTAAGAAACTAAATTATGATTAAACTGTATAAATAACTTCTATTTTTTGTTACTTCATTTTAACATTTTATTGTAAAACTGTACAATTTTGTATAACTATGCACAATACCGTATTACAAACCTAACACTACGTTACAATGCTAACACTCACAAATGCTATTACCACATGTAAGACAACATTGTATTACTAACACTACTATATTGGTTAATATGCACTATAATGTGTTCATAATAAGCCAGCAGAACATTTTATTACTATCATTGCAACATTGTATAACTAATATTTCAATGTAGAACTAACATAACAATGTATAACTAACAATACAATGTATAACTAACAGTGACACATCAATGTATAAACAGCACTACAATTTATAACTAACACTACAATGTATAACTAACAATACAATGTATAACTAACAGTGACACATCAATGTATAAACAGCACTACAATGTATAACTAACACTACAATGCATAAACAGCACTACAATGTAGAACTAACACAACAATGTATAACTAATGGTAACACAACAATGTATAAACAGCACTACAATGTAGAACTAACACAACAATGCATAACTAGCACAACAATGTAGAACTAACACTACAATGTATAACTAATGCTGCAATGTTTAAACAGCACTACAATGTATAACTAACGCTACAATGTATAAACACCACTACAATGTATAACTAACGCTACAATGTATAAACAGCACTACAATGTATAACTAACGCTACAATGTTTAAACAGCACTACAATGTATAACTAACAGTGACACATCAATGTATAAACAGCACTACAATTTATAACTAACACTACAATGTATAACTAACAATACAATGTATAACTAACAGTGACACATCAATGTATAAACAGCACTACAATTTATAACTAACACTACAATGTATAACTAACAATACAATGTATAACTAACAGTGACACATCAATGTATAAACAGCACTACAATTTATAACTAACACTACAATGTATAACTAACAATACAATGTATAACTAACAGTGACACATCAATGTATAAACAGCACTACAATTTATAACTAACACTACAATGTATAACTAACAATACAATGTATAACTAACAGTGACACATCAATGTATAAACAGCACTACAATTTATAACTAACACTACAATGTATAACTAACAATACAATGTATAACTAACAGTGACACATCAATGTATAAACAGCACTACAATGTATAACTAACACTACAATGCATAAACAGCACTACAATGTAGAACTAACACAACAATGTATAACTAATGGTAACACAACAATGTATAAACAGCACTACAATGTAGAACTAACACTACAATGCATAACTAGCACAACAATGTAGAACTAACACTACAATGTATAACTAATGCTACAATGTTTAAACAGCACTACAATGTATAACTAACGCTACAATGTATAAACAGCACTACAATGCATAACTAGCACAACAATGTAGAACTAACACAACAATGTATAACTAACAGTGACAAATCAATGTATAAGCAGCACTACAATGTAGAACTAACACAACAATGCATCACTAGCACAACAATGTATAACTAACAGTGACAAATCAATGTATAAACAGCACTCCAATGTATAACTAATAGTAACACATCAATGTATAAACAGCACTACAATGTAGAACTAGCAATAAATTATACTCATTGATATAACAGTTTTGATACACTTTCTAAATAAACATGTTTTGTTTTGAACCAAAACTAGCTAATCAGGTAAATAATTACACTCCTGTTTAGTAATGCAAAGCAAAAATTCACAATTTCACAGGCAAAATATTGAAAAAATCAATTAGGATTGAAGTGATTATAGCACAGAATGGGATCTGGTCTGGCTTAGGTATCCACAAGGGACAGTCAATAATGGACCGGCTGGTTGTCTTACGACCGTACACATAATTACATCTCACATCACGCAAGCGAATAAATAACGCGGAGAAACTTAAGAGGAATCAATATTGAGTTGTGAAACTAATAATGTGTCAAAACAAATCAAGTTAGAGGAGTCAGAGCTATGGTAGGGTATCCAAACTATATAGGTGAGGTTCCAGCCTGGCTTAAATCTCTCATGTGGTAAGCTATCCAAACAATATAGGTGTGGTTCCAGCCTGGCTGAAATCTCTAATGTGGTAGGGTATCCAAACAATATAGGTGAGGGTTCAGCCTGCCTTAAATCTCTAATGTGGTCGGGAATCCAAACAATATAGGTAAGGTTTCAGCCTGGCTGAAATCTCTAAGTGGTAAGCTGTCCAAACGATATAGGTGAGGTTTCAGCCTGCCTTAAATCTCTAATGTGGTCGGGTATCCAAACAATATAGGTGAGGTTTCAGCCTGGCTTGAATCTCTAATGTGGTTAGCTATCCAAACGATACAGGTGAGGTTTCAGCCTGGCTTAAATCTCTAATGTGGTAGGGTATCCAAACAATATAGGTGAGGTTTCAGCCTGGCTGAAATCTCTAAGTGGTAAGCTGTCCAAACAATATAGGTGAGGTTTCAGCCTGGCTGAAATCTCTAAGGGGTAAGCTGTCCAAACAATATAGGTGAGGTTTCAGCCTGGCTGAAATCTCTAAGTGGTAAGCTGTCCAAACAATATAGGTGAGATTTTAGCCTGGCTTAAATCTCTAATGTGGTAGGGTATCCAAACAATATAGGTGAGGTTCCAGCCTGGCTTAAATCTCTAATGTGGTAGGCTATCCAAACAATATAGGTGGGGTTCCAGCCTGGCTTAAATCTGTAATGTGGTAGGCTATCCAAACAATATAGGTGAGGTTCCAGCCTGGCTTAAATCTCTACTGTGGTACGCTATCCAAGCAATATAGGTGAGGTTTCAGCCTGCCTTAAATCTCTGATGTGGTAGGCTATCCAAACAATATAGGTGAGGTTTCAGCCTGCCTTAAATCTCTGATGTGGTAGGCTATCCAAACAATATAGGTGAGGTTCCAGCCTGACTTAAATCTGTAATGTGGTAGGCTATCCAAACAATACCAAACAATATAGGTGAGGTTTCAGCCTGGCTGAAATCTCTAAGTGGTAAGCTGTCCGAACAATATAGGTGAGGTTTTAGCCTGCCTTAAATCTCTAATGTGGTACGCTATCCAAACAATATAGGTGAGGTTCCAGCCTGGATTAAATCATTTAATGTGGTAGGGTATCCAAACAATATAGGTGAGGTTTCAGCCTGGCTTAAATCACTACTCTGGTTGGGTATCCAAACAATATAGGTGAGAATTCAGCCTGGCTTAAATCTCTAATGTGGTTAGCTATCCAAACAATATAGGTGAGGTTTCAGCCTGGCTTAAATCTCTAATATGGTAGGCTATCCAAACAATATAGGTGAGGTTCCAGCCTGACTTAAATCTGTAATGTGGTAGGCTATCCAAACAATGTAGGTGAGGTTCCAGCCTGGCTGAAATCTCTAATGTGGTAGGGTATCCAAACAATAAAGGTGAGGTTTCAGCCTGGCTTAAATCTCTAATGTGGTAAGGTATCCAAACAAAATAGGTGAGGTTAACGTTTCAACCAGCCTTAAATGTAGAGGTTACTGTCAGGTTGTATAGTCAGTATGATATATATCAGTACAGCATCTACCACAAAAGACATTGGAATGTGCATATCAATCTGATTAACAAGAGGTCCAATGGGCCTGCATCACTCACCTGGCACAACTCTCACACTTGTAGCATAAAAATGAAGCTACAAGCAAAATCTCAGTATCTATGACTCAGAAGTCATTTAAAAGAACCTGTTAAACATTTCAACACATTAAACCCCATATGACCTTAGAAGTCGAATAAGTCCATTACACTTTATAGCTCTTCAACCCAGCACATAACCAGCCAACTATCATTTAAAGGTTTCTATACATTTAACCATATATGACCTTGAAAGTGGGTCAGGGTCATTCATTTGAACAAACTTGATATCTCTTCATCTGACCATGCTACATGCCATCCTCGATATACAGGGGATACGCTCACTTTCACTCTCTGGAATATGTCATAGCAAAATTGAGGGCAAAAAGATAGCTGTTTGATAAGGTAAAAAACACCTCACCAATCGCTAGGCTGATACCTGTCCTTTTGAAGATTACAAAGGAGAGACGCCAGACTTCAAAGCCTGTCAATTTTTACCGTTACGTGACCGGGAGATTCTTTTGATGTCCATCAAAGGATCAAACTAGTCTTGTCTCATCAACAAGATGGCGCACACTGAGCCTTCAATTTTGCTATGACATATTCCAGGAGTGTAGAGGGCGAAAGTGAGCTTAACCTCTGGATATCGAGAATGGCTTCATGCTAAATATTTCCACCCTATGTAATTCGGTTATTCTTCGAATTTGTTTAAAGTTTTTATATATTTGACCCCTGTGAACTCATATATGAGTCAAGGTCATTCATTTGGGAAAAAACTCCTTAGACCTTCATTGCAGCACCTTACTGGCTAATTATCAACACCCTAGGCCTTTTGGTTAATCAGAAGAAATTGTTTAGATTTTAAACATGATTGATCCCTGTGACCTTGAATAAAAATCAAGGTCATTCATTTGAACAATCTTGATAGCTCTTCATCGGACCATGCTACTTGCTAAATATCATCACCTGATGCCTTTAGGTTATTCAGAAGATGTTTTAAGTTTTAAACATATTGACCCCTTCGACCTTGAGTATGGTTTAGGTCACACATTTGAACAAACTTTGTAACCCTTTATCCTTGCATGCTAATAGCCAAATATCACCTTGGTTCTTTCGGTTACGCAGAAAAAGTTGTTTGATCCTTTCTCCCAACATTTGTCCCCAGTGACCTTAAAAGTGGGTCAAGGTCATTCATTTAAACAAACTTCCTAGCCCCTTCATCCGATCAAGCTATTGGCCAAATATTATCACAAAAGGCCTACTGGTTATTGAGAAGAAGCTGTTAAAGAAAACAAATTGATGCTGGACCGACGGACGGACAACAAATGATGCACCATGAAATAAGCTCACTTGGCCCCTTTGGGCCAGGTGAACTGAAGATAAAACATAAAGCTTAAAAAAAATCTTACTACAACATTTCAATAGTCCATACTAAACACTTTTATCAAAGAGTACAACAAATACATGCTGTAGAAAGGGCTGAACTCCTAGGGGCAGAAACGACACCAAGAACATAAATGTATTCATTTCTTCAAGTCCACCTATTAGGGTAGGGTTTCTAATTCTTTCCATGCTATTACTTGGGTAGTAAATACAAAGCAGTTAGGCAGGATGTCAGCGCCAAATCCTAGCAGCATACGGACATTCATCTCTTCATGGCCAGCAAGCGTATATCTGGTTACAGGCTTTGCATCTCAACCGTTTTTATGTTATGACCCGAAAAATAAACCCCCAGAGGAGAGGCTGGACCCCTCAGCCAATCCAGGTAGTATGAATGAATTTTCCCCGTTAAAGCTAGCAACTGTATATAAAGCTTGAAGGAAGGGAAGTTTCCATGTTATGACCCAGGGAGTAGATCAAGGTCATTTATTTCACAAACTTTGTCGGGTTTAAACCACAGAAGCTTTCACCCAAATGTCAGGACTCTACGTTTTTCAGTTCTTCAGAGTTCATTATTCGATGTTGTGACCTAATATTTGATCCCTGTGACCTTGAATGTGGGTTAAAGTCTTCTTTTTTTTTATATGCAAATTTTGTTGGTCAACCCAACAGGAAGCTACCAGCCAAATCTTATGAATCTAGTTCTTTTAAGGTTCTTCAGAAAAAGTAAGCTGAATTTTTCGAGATACTTGAAATTTTGATATTTGACCCCTGTGACCTTGAAAGTATATCAACATGATTTTTAGCTCACAAACTTTGTTAGGCACCACCATCCAAGGAAGCTACCAGCCACATATCATGACTTTAGGCCTTTTGGTTTTTCAAAAGTAATTTGAATGTTAAGTTGACGACAGATAGATGGACGACAGATATTGATCTGTATCCTTACAAAGTTTTATCAAATTTTGTTCATTCCTTTGAAAATACCATCTAGAAACCGTGATCTCGACATTGTCTATGCTAACACCAAATAGTGTGGTACAAAAAAGATTATGTAAACAGCAAGACTTAGTATCAGATCTGGCTTATACAGGCTGAACTTACATGCTACTGTTGTAAGGTAGGACTAATATTAAGTCTGTTGGAATTTCTAGAAATATTTCAGATGACATCCATATTTGTTTAATTTCACATTTATTTTCATGAAATTTAACTTAAAACTTTTACAATGTTAAAATAACAGCCATAACTACTCCTCACATTTTCTTTTTATAAACACCTTTTTTTTTGTGTGGACAAAATTCAGTTTATTATTTGTAAAGTGTCGCTGTTAGAGTGAAGCAAACTGACTCACCCTGAAGAAGCCCCGTTCTTTAAGAGATTGTAGGTATCTGTTCCATCGCATGTCATTGTCCTGGGGAGCACACTTGCTGTTTCCCGCCTTAGATTTGTTTGAAGAGCATCTTGCACATAAAATCTCAAAGCCATGGGCCTGAAAATAAAGCGGCACATTATTGGTACATTTATCTACTAATATAGCAAGGAAGAACTCTCAATGAGGTTATTTTTAGTTGGCATGTTTTACTGTATACAAAGTACAATGAAACTTGTCTAAACTGAACACTAGAGAACATATTCTGTTTGTTTTTGTTCGTAATAGAGAGGTTTTACAACCAGACATGTTCTATGCACATAGAAATGAGAACACTATGACCAGGAATAAAATCTGATTTGAATGGGTTTCTTGTACATAGAAATGTCTACTTTTGGAGGTAACATAATATCTAAGTTTCTTTTACAAAGAAATCAATACAGTGGAACCTAGCACAAGATGTAGTGACCAGTGACCAGTCAAACACATGCAGTTTTGTTGATCTAAAAGTCTAGTATCAGTGGCAATGTTGTTTAATAAACTGTCTTTAACAATTAACGCCTTCTTAATAGTGAGATCAATAAACAAGATTAATACAAAGAACGTACCAGCTTCATGCCAAGGTCATGGGCCTTGTACTTGGGGTTAATGGAACTAGGAAGGACCCAGCCACTGCGTTTGTCTGGCTGAAACTTCTGCTGCATCAGCTGGGCATACAGACACCGTGTCAATTTCACCTGCAAAAAACCACACTCAAATCTCGGACAAACATAAAATCATCCTATTGGTAAATATTTTTGTTGCAATGGACACTATAACAATGTGACAAAGGGCCATTTTTTAACTGTAATACCTACAACAATCACTTAAATAAGACCATTCAATGAACAAATGGTCCAAAGGGCCTGTATTTGTTAATGAACAGTGTATGTTTTTTATCTTTGCAACTTTAAAGCCCTCCAGGATAGCATTTTGAATGAAACCCCTATTTGGTATATTTAATGGAGTTGACAATGTATATAGCTTGTTACTATATATGATTCAAGTGAATGGTCTATTTATTACTAGCCATGTATATGAAAACAGTAAGGCGTTTTATGTGACCATATTAAAGCCCTGTATGTGAGCATTTTTAATAGCATATTAACAGACTATGAAATATAAAACGCAGCAAAAATTCCAACACAAACATTTTATCACTTATACAGTATAAGTACCCTGTACATGTACGTAACAGACTCTCCAGTCTGTGTGTTTTATACCTACCCTTGAGATGTATATAACAGACTCCCCAGTCTGTGTGTTTTATACCTACCCTTGAGATGACTCGTGTCCCTGGTCGGAAATATTGCATAGTTCGACATGACTGAAATGACCAGCAAAAATAAAGAGTAAATAAATATGTCTCTGAATGTCAAGACTTGATTCAGATAACATTCCTCAGTAATTCTACTTTCAAATTCTTGTTCGAAACAAAGTGATAATTGTGTCCCTGGTAAGAAAAAGTCTTATGAACATCAGAATCTATAAGGTTAACCAATATAGATAATTAGTTTAAGGTCCCTGGATTGCATAAAATATATTTCTGTATTCAAAAGCAGTTTTGACATCACAAAATAGAGGTGACACACCATCTAAATCATCTAGTCATATTCAACATTTACATCGCCTGATTAAGTGTCCAGCCACCTGATTAGGTTGTTTTCTCGCAATGTTACCATACACCCACCATGACCCGACAACAAAACGTCAGTACTCCTTGATCAAAGTTAACTTCCCTCATCATCATTATAAACATTAAAATAAATTATGTTTAGACAAGATGAATCTTACCCGTAGGTCAATAGGATCTCTGTAGTAGAAAGCCAACACCCCTTGGGAAACCAAATGGGGTCTTTTTTCCAAGATGGCTGCCAGGTTGGCAGGGATGTAGCAGTGTGCATAGTGAATATTTTCTTTGGTTTTAGCTGGAAACCTTGCAAAAGAAGTTGATAATGGTAAAATATTACAACAATGGATATTCTATCAACAACCCATGTCACAATCAGCTGATCTACCAACAACCCATGTCACAATCAGCTGAGGTCGCTCTATGATACTCGGTTCAGAATGTACACAATATGTTTTAGCTATCAGAATCAATGAGACCATAACACTTCAGCACTGGAATTCCTATAAACATGAGATTTAGTGTGAAGATTCTGACCTTAGTAGAGAGAGGCTTGTGTGGCTCTGTAATGAAATAGTGGTTATTTATACACTAGGAACAGATTCACTGATACATATTGCAAAGGCTGTTGTTAATATGAACTTATAATATGAACTGCCAGCTTGTGACACCTCCAGATTAACTTGACGTATCCACACCAAACCTTAAGCTTGTGGCTACACTAAGAGATCAACAAGAAGCAGATCACCTTCAGTTTAATCTCTCATAGCTTTCACATCATAGAAATACGTCATGCTATTTCGTTACTTTTTTTACGTTTTGAAAACCTAATGAAGATAAAGGCATGTAAAAACCTGCACTCTACACTGATTGATTACACACTAGATGTTGGGTGATAAGCTTACACCTGACCGAGACCACAGAATCAATGTAAGACCTACTCATTGATCCGTGTCTGTACGGCCTGCTGTATACTAGCCGAGGCTACGGCTGCAGGGGAGCAGGTCCGCACACACTGGACAGCGTCACTGATGGACGGCACCGACCCCGGCAGGCTTGTGATGTCAGCGGGGGACTGGGGCAATGGGATAATGTGTAGTTGTCCATTGTAGATATACACCTAGAGGAACAACCATCTATTAATGTATTTTATATAAATCATATGTATTACACTTCTATACTCCTCTATATAACAAAGGTCAAGCTTTTATGTATTCCCCAGTATATAGTAAATTTTTAATTTACTATATCCATGAATACCTTCTTTCTATCAACACATTGTTCTCACTGACATACTGTATATGCATCCTTTTTGACATTTCTTCACCCAAAAGGAGCTTATTGTGAATTCAATTATAAATCTAGTAATGTTCAATTTTCATTTTCATGTCTTCAAGAAAAATGAGTTCTTCAAATGCAACACATATTTTAAAAAAACACCATTTTCAGTAATTTTCAGGTTTCACTAAAGCAAGCTTCCAGATTGCCCAGGGTTAGTGCAAAATAATTGAAGTACGTGTACAGTATATCTTTTTTTATCAAAACAGCTGATATGGCTTTAACAGTTCTGTCACTATAAGTCCCGTTTCCTCTAGTCCATTACTAGTATACCATGTTCATTATACTTCTTTATGGTAAATAGATGTTATTCTATATATATTTGTATATAATTTAAGAGTGAATATCCATCAAGGTCAGTTTACAAAATGTGATTCCCCGCTATAGATTAAGATAGCTTGATTAAAGTATAGCCACATCATATTGACAATCTCTGTTTTCACAGAACCATGTAATCAAGAGAAAAAAAGACTGTAAATGACATGAAAACACCTATCAGCCATGTCAGTATGCCTACAGTATGAAAAACAGATAGATGGATAATATAGTCTTGTGACTTAATACAATATACCCAACCATACCATCTGTTTAGAAAAAATATATCAATTTTAACAGTGTAGAAACATGTTTATGACAAATAATTCCCTGAAACTCATTCTGTGACCTTGATGTGTTGCATTTTAGATTTATCAAGACGTCATTCATTTTAGAAAAACAAGTTTGTCTGGTAGATATGGAGTACAGTTTCTGTGATATTTAAAGGGTTTATTATCATTTTGCAAAATAGTTTTTCAGAATTCATCAAAATGGAGTACCAATTCATAAAACTTTGTATTAATGATTTTTTTAAATTGAATATTTGTGGATGGAATGGAACTTTAATACTCATTCATATACAAATCTTACTCTGTTTTCAACAGTTTCAGGGTCAATCCACTTGGGCAGAACATCAGCAGCTTCAATCAACATAAACTCCTCATCATTATCTACGACCCTACAACAAAAACATGACTTATAAACCTACATCATTATCTATGACCCTACAACAAAACATGACTTATAGACCTACATCATTATCTACGACCCTACAACAAAACATAACTTATAGAACTACATCATTATCTACGACCCTACAACAAAACATAAATTATAGACCTACATCATTATCTACGACCATACAACAAAACATGACTTATAGACCTACATCATAATCTACGACCCTACAACAAAACAAGACTTATAGACCTTCATCTTTATCTACGACCCTACAACAAAACATAACTTATAGAACTACATCATTATCTACGACCCTACAACAAAACATGACTTATAGACCTTCATCTTTATCTACGACCCTACAACAAAACATAAATTATAGACCTACATGATTATCTACGACCCTACAACAAAACATAACTTATAGGCCTACATTATTAACCACGACCCTACAACAAAACATAACTTATAGACCTACATTATTATCTACGACCCTACAACAAAACATAACTTATAGACCTACATTGTTATCTACGACCCTACAACAAAACATAACTTATAGAACTACATCATTATCTACGACCCTACAACAAAACATAACTTATAGACCTACATTGTTATCTACGACCCTACAACAAAACATAACTTATAGAACTACATCATTATCTACGACCCTACAACAAAACATAACTTATAGACCTACATTATTATCTACGACCCTACAACAAAACATAACTTATAGGCCTACATTATTAACCACGACCCTACAACAAAACATAACTTATAGACCTTCATCTTTATCTACGACCCTACAACAAAACATAAATTATAGACCTACATCATTATCTACGACCATACAACAAAACATGACTTATAGACCTACATCATAATCTACGACCCTACAACAAAACAAGACTTATAGACCTTCATCTTTATCTACGACCCTACAACAAAACATAAATTATAGACCTACATGATTATCTACGACCCTACAACAAAACATAACTTATAGAACTACATCATTATCTACGACCCTACAACAAAACAAGACTTATAGACCTTCATCTTTATCTACGACCCTACAACAAAACATAACTTATAGACCTACATTGTTATCTACGACCCTACAACAAAACATAACTTATAGACCTTCATCTTTATCTACGACCCTACAACAAAACATAACTTATAGACCTACATTGTTATCTACGACCCTACAACAAAACATAACTTATAGGCCTACATTATTAACCACGACCCTACAACAAAACATAACTTATAGACCTACATTGTTATCTACGACCCTACAACAAAACATAACTTATAGGCCTACATTATTAACCACGACCCTACAACAAAACATAACTTATAGACCTTCATCTTTATCTACGACCCTACAACAAAACATAACTTATAGACCTTCATCTTTATCTACGACCCTACAACAAAACATAAATTATAGACCTACATCATTATCTACGACCATACAACAAAACATGACTTATAGACCTACATCATTATCTGCGACCCTACAACAAAACATGACTTATATCAGTATCAGTATTATTGAACATGGCACATATTTAATGACAATGTCAGATGAATGTGTGAACCACATCACACCTAGTAGTGAAAATAAACCATTTTTTTCAACAACAGTAAACCTTTGAGTCCAAAAACATGTTAAATACATGTTTGTATACTTTTTAATGTATATATTCTGCATAATCTAATGTACCATGTACAGTTACACACGCTAGAACAGGCCAGAATGATCTATTTGAAAATTCCTTAACTTGACTGATAACATATTTATACCTTTACGTAATTACAATTGAACGCACCTGGCAATAAGCCCAGAAAACTGCTTGGTTAACTTGAACAGCAGGTAAACAATAAACCACTCATCGTCAATGTTATCGCCAAAACTCGTTCTTCCGTACAGGTGGGCGGGAAGATCACCTGTCAAATACAGACATTATTATGTAATGATTCACCTGTAATTCTGCATGTTCTGTCTGTGACATAAAACCTAAACAGCATGTATCAATGTCACAACACCTGTTCATTACAGGATATGGGACCATGAGGCCATGTCTCAATTTTACGTTCTGCTGCCATTGTAAGGAATTAGGGTAAATACAGATCTTCTCTAAAAAACTCCATTTCATCTTGGGATGGTTTTTGTCAATGAAAACACTTCAAACATTTTTTTAAAAATATTAATATTTATCTACAATGTTTTTATATCTAACTTTGCTAAAAACTAGGCATGTCAGTCCCCAAACTACCAAATTAAATGGTGTCATTTTTTGACAAAAATCTATAAATGGAAATGGTCAATCTGATTAAAATCATATGGTACATGGCTTCGTTAACTTCGTACTACGCCTGAACATCTGAGTGTGCCGCGGTCAGGGTCACGTTTAGGTGACCTTTATATCTATAAGTACTCATTAAATTTTGACCAATCAGAGACCCTCTTTCAAAAGGTCGCTCAGAGTTGTAACAAATATGTTGGACATTGATGAGAATGATGCGAAAGTTATTTGAGATTGATCGTCTGAAACCCGAACAGAAAAAAAAAAATGAAGCTTTATTAGAGAAGAAAGACTGTATGGTGGTGTTGCCTACGCAATTATTACCCAATGGGTACGTTTTCCTTGGCGTCGTAGAAACGTCAGTTCCCGCCGCTATATTTGTTTTGGAAAACTAATATGTTTGATACCCCTCGCTATTTATGTATCAACCATGATATTCCGATTCGCTAGCAAACTTTTGCCAGCGCGCCTCTGATTGGTTCATCTAAAGGTCACTTGAACGTGACCCTGAACGCGGCACATTCAGATTTTCAGGCGGAGCCATGTAACAGATGATTTTAATCAGATTGGGAAATGGTAATCTTGGCCTTGACCTTTGGTTCCTGAAAAAGTATTCAGTATTAGAAAAGTCACAAGTATTAATTATACAGTAATTGATGATAATTACTATGTTAATATCTTACAACATGATGTCTATTTTTATTAGATATCAAATAACCTGACTTTTACTTCATGAGATTTGAATAAAAGTGTACATGACTGCACCATTAATGACACTGGGTTATTTGATCAGATGTAAGACTGACTGTAAACAAAAGAACTCTTTTGTGAAGCCTTTAAATCAGGTCAGCTATTACATGTCTTTTATTTAGGCACGAATATTGGTGAAGTCAGATTTTACTGTCATCCAAACATCAGTTTTCAGCACATGCAAAATCTTCGTGTATCAGAAGTATGAACCAATTATCAGAAACAAACCGTCTATTAATATAAAACTTTAAATGTTTTTTTACGCTTCCCAGCAGATATAGTGGAGACTCAACTCTAAAGTCATATCAAGGTCAAACTAAAGAAGAATCCATGCCCCACCAGCAATGCATTAACTATGTGACAAACACTACTGACATGGGATCAAATCTGTTAGTTAACATGCACACGTATATCGATTGCTATCTCGGGCGCATCCCAACACAGCTGGCTACCGATACCAAACACAACATCTTTTTAACAAATTCAATTTAGAAAGTTTTGTATTATCTTTTTAGTTACTTATAGACAGGAAAAATCAATACAAATTGCCCTGTAACCCAAAAGTCTATGGAACAGAGCGGTGAGGGATTTCACTGGGTTCAACCGATTTATTAGAATAAATCTCAAAATCGGAATCCATACACATTGTAGGCATTATATACAGCACAGTAAATTCAACATTGTCACTATCCTCAACAATCAAACTTTGTAACTGGCATTGGGGTGTTTTTTGTTTCCTTGTGTTGGGATTTATTCTCCAATTTAAACAAGGATGTGGATGCGTGGTTACCGGTGGTGCTTCAGTTCCGACTTATATTTTTCTTGTGGAAGATTTTTTCCCCTACATTCACGACACGGAAAATGAAAAATATGAACCCCTGGATAATCATTTTGATACAGTAGGATAAGTTAGGACTGTTGACTAAAACCATAATTGTGGACAATAAGCCCGCTTCTGGTAATAAGTCCATCCATATCTATTGCAGTTCAGTAGAATTTCAACAAATCCAACTTCATTGTCCTGTTATAAAAGACCGCTCCCTACTTCAAATCAGAAACTGTGTGTTGGCCCCCTGGACTTATTGCAGGATAATTATGGTAACAGTATCACATGGAATTAAAATATTTTTTACCAAAACAATTTCATAAAACTTTGAAATTGAAATGCGTAATAATTTACATTGATGACTTCACCAATTGCTGTGTACGCAGTCATTCAAAATGGACATGACATAAGATTCTACACAATTTTTCCTCAGCGAGACTGTAGAAAGGCAGGAGCCGGAAAATAGTATTGTATAAAATTTGCTTAAAGTATAATACATCTCAGTATCACATCCAAGGTCAGCATTCCAAGGTTTCTCAGCTTGATTGAAAAAGCCATGTATAAAGATGTATACTAAAAAAAAAAATCCATCTACTGTTGAAATACAACCATGAAAGCTACATATACATTTTGAAGGAAGGACAGTTGAATCATAAAACATATGGGACGACACAGAAGCAATTGACTGGGTGTGATAATAACTTTGTCAAGATGATATAGATCAACTCTCCCTCCCAGGCCTATCTGTCCCCCGACAATACTTCAGCACGGCATTAAACATCATCCAAACTCGCCAACAACCAATTATTATACCTCAATAACGTTCTATTCATTTCTTTCAGAACAGCGGAATAAATTAATTTGAAATCCGATAAAAAGCAAAAAATCAATGCAGGTACAACATTTTCCATTCGTTTTGTTGTTTAAGAATATTGACATTTTAATATCATAGAAAATTAACTTGATTGACTCGAAACCAACTTTAAATATTCCTTCTGGTATTTTATTTCTTCAATAAAACATCAAACTATTTAAATGGTTTTTAAATTTGTATGTATAAATATTATACATGTTTTACTGTATTGTATAGGACCATTCTTTCAACTTATCCTACGAAATGAACATTAGCGTGATGTAATTTGCAGCCCACAGATACAGAAGGCCTGCCACACTGTAATGACCTTTCCTAGAGCCAGTGGCATATGACCTTTGGACACTTGACTGTTGAACTACCCTAAAAAAAGCTTAAGACTGTCTGGGGACCCTGATTAGGAGTACAGGCACACTAACAGAGGACACATGCAATGTGACGTGATCCTCACCACAAATCAGGAAATAGGAACCTGTTCATTATAGCTACAGTTTTAGATCTCCGACAGGTTTAGAAGGATGCGCAAAGACCCACAACTCCATTCAGTTGGGTGGTCTGGTGACCTAATGGCCTCCAAGTGTTCTTTCTGTCAACACACCGGACTTGTGTAGGCTTGTAACCTATGCTTCTCATTTCATTAGAATTTTAGTACTGTAATAAGTACAATCAAATCGAACACCATACAAACACATTTTACATGTAGATTTGGATTACCCGGTAAGCAGGATTTTAAACTATAAGTATATAGAATAGAAACCACTATTTGTATAGCAATATTTTGCAGTCATGAAAAGAGTTTTATGATATATTGAGGTTAGATATACATACAAGAGGCCCAGATGGGCCTGTATCGCTCACCTGGTATTAATCTCACAATTGTAACCTTAAGAGTGGACTAAAATAAAGCTACAGGCAAAATATCAGTGTCTTGACTTAAGTCATTCAAAAGAACCTGTTAAATAATTAAAACACATTTGACCCCTGTGACCTTAGACATTAAATTGAACAAACTCTATAGGCTTCATCACAGAATGCAACTTGTCAAACATCACCCTAATGGCCCTATACCTTTTGCTTAGTGAGGTGAGGTTTTTTTTAAGATTTATGCACTTTGGACCAGATGTGACCTTGAAAGTATGTCAAGGTCATTCACATGAACAACGGATCACCCTGGAACCTTAAGTTATTCAGAAGTTGTTTTTAAATGTTTTTAAGACAAATAACCCCTGTGACCTTGAATATGGGCGAAGGTCATTAACTTAAACAAACTTGGTAGTGTTTCCTCCCAGCATGCTACTGGCCAAATATCATCAGCATAGGCCTCTTGATTATTTAGAGGAAGTTGTTTAATAGTTTAAACATATTTGACCCCTGTGACCTTGAAAAGGCCCAAAGGTAATTAATTTGAACAAACTTGAGAGCTCTTCATTCAAGCATGCTACTGGCCAAGTATTATCAGCCTGGGTTTCTTTGTTATTAAGAAGTTGTTAAAAAGTTTTTAACATAAATGACCCCTGTGACCTTGAATATGGATCAAGGTCATTTCTTTTCCCAAACTTTGTTGGGCTTCATCCTAGGAACCTATCAACTAAATATCACGCTTCTGGGCCTTTTGATTAATCAGAAGAAGTCGTTTGAAGGTTTTAACAAATTTGACCCCTGTGACCTTGAATATGGATCAAGGTCATTTCTCTAGGCAAACTTTTTTGGGCTTCATCTTAGGAACCTATCAGCCAAATATCACGCTTCTGGGCCCTTTGGTTAATCAGAAGAAGTCGTTGGAAGGTTTTAACAAATTTGACCCCTGTGACCATGAATATGGATCAAGGTCATTTATTTTCGCAAACTTTGTTGGGCTTCATCCTAGGATCCTATCAGCCAAATATTACGCTTCTGAGCCTTTTGGTTAATCAGAAGAATTTGTTCAAAGGTTTTAACAAATTTGACCCCTGTGACCTTGAATATGGGCAAAGGTCATTTCTTTTCGCAAACTTTGTCAGGGTTCATCCTAGGAATCTATCAGCAAAATATTACGCTCCTGGGCCTTTTGTTAATCAAAGGAAGTCGTTTGAAGGTTTAAACAAATTTGACCCCTGTGACCTTGAATATGGGCAAAGGTCATTTCTTTACGAAAACTTTATCAGGCTTCATCCTAGGAACCTATCAGCTGAATATCACGCTTCTGGGCCTTTTGATTAATCAGAAGAAGTCGTTTGAAGGTTTTAACAAATTTGACCCCTGTGACCTTGAATATGGATCAAGGTCATTTCTCTACACAAACTTTTTTGGGCTTCATCTTAGGAACCTATCAGCCAAATATCACGCTTCTGGGCCTTTTGGTTAATCAGGAGAAGTCGTTGGAATGTTTTAACAAATTTGACCCCTGTGACCATGAATATGGATCAAGGTCATTTATTTTCGATAACTTTATCAGGCTTCATCCTAGGAATCTATCAGCCAAATATTACGCTTCTGGACCTTTTGATTAATCAGGAGAAGTCGTTTGAAGGTTTTAACATAAATGACCCCTGTGACCTTGAATATGGATCAAGGACATTTCTTTTCACAAACTTTGTCAGGCTTCATCCTAGGAACCTATCAGCTAAATATTACGCTTCTGGGCCTTTTGATTAATCTGGAGAAGTAGTTTGAAGGTTTTAACAAATTTGACTCCTGTGACCTTGAATATGGATCAAGGTCATTTCTTTTCGCAAACTTTGTTGGGCTTCATCCTAGGAACCTATCAATCAAATATCACGCTTCTGGGCCTTTTGGTTAATCAGAAGAAGTCGTTTAAAGGTTTCAACAAATTTGACCCCTGTGACCTTGAATTTGGGTCAAGGTCATTTCTTTTCGCAAACTTTGCCAGGCTTCATCCTAGGAACCTATCAGCCAGATATCACGCTTCTGGGCCTTTTGGTTAAGAAGAAGTCATTTAAAGGTTTTATTAAATTTGAGGTCATTTCTTTTTTCAAACTTTGTTGGGCTTCATCCCAGCAACCAACCAGCCAAATATCATGACATTTGGCTTGTTGGTTATTGAGAAGAAGTCGTTTAAATGGAAAAGTTGATGCCGGACGGACGCCAGATGGACACCAGACGCTGCGCAACGGCATAAGCTCACATGGCCCTTCTAATAATAGTAAACAAAATGGTAAAGTTCAAAAGAGGACCTTGAGATAAGTTGGTGGTGAATTTGAAATGGCAATTGAATCGTGGGGTATTATATAACAGACAGACGAGAGCTTCATTCGACATCCAGAAAACCCAGCGTTACAACTCAAACCTGACAGTTTAAAAGTTTTATGTGTATTAGATTTGATGTTTTAATAATTCCCAGCTATATGATTGATGATGAAATGACATAAAATCTGAAAACTACATGTTCTGATGAACACAAAATTTGCTATAAAAATTATCAATGCTATCATATAAGCGTGAAACTATTTGAATTGCCAGGATAAAATGCTTCAATGATTTCTTACAACTTAAGGATTGCTCACAATTCTGTACAGTAATACTGATGAAAAAGACAACTACAGGTTCCCTGCTAAGAGGCATAAAGGGCAAGGGAGTGGAGACGATCTTCCACCCTTCATTATATACAAAATTGTTCATGCATCACAAAGTGCATGGGTATTTTATTCTTATTTAGACTTAAGTTTTCTTGTGTCAACTTTTCATCCTTTTAGACCTCAATGTCACCTTGGGAGATATTGTTTTCCTTGTGTATAACCCTTTCACCACTGTGTACCATAATGGACCTGTCCAGATCAATGCATGGTAGAGTTTACTTAAGTCACATAGGGATGAAAGGGATAATAGTGTTTATATACCTTGGTCTACTTGGGCAGTACATCATACATATGGTAGCTGATCTGTAAGCTAGGCTCACAATCTTATTCTGAAATACCTGATGATTTTTAGTATCTGGTCTGTAAGCTAGACTCACCATCTTAAATACTTGATGATTTTTTTCATAATTACTGAAATGCAGGATAATCAAAACTTCTATTTATATATGTAATTGCATTAAGTCTAATGAAACAAAAGTCACGCCATACATAATTTGTTGTTTGAAAAATATTCCTAATTAATTTTACATCAGACAAGCCTGAATACGTATACAGCTTTCAGATTTTACTTACAGATTACACAACACCTGCACATCCAACAATCATCGTCATTAATGAAGACCAAAAACTCCACTTTAGTATGTTCCAGCCAGATAAGTAAAAAGCTACACCAGGTGTGCAAAGCTTCTATAAATAGTCTGGACAATAATGTTAACAATCATTATACATTCCCAGGGGCTTAATTTGCAAAGTAGTGACAAAATTTACCAAGGATTTAAAAGACAAATGATCATTAGAACCTGCATTGTCAGTGCTAGAAACCTAGCCTTGAGCCTAGCACAGTGGTCAAGTTCACCGATGGACCATCCTGTTGTTCGATTCGGAGCCATAAAAATAACAGATCCAATTAGAACACAGTCGAACCAGTGGTCAGGGTACAATGGTTTAATTGACTCTAACAATGATAAGGTTCCCAGGCTGTATTAAAGTATTTCTGTCCTAGAAGACCACTGTCCACCTCCTGTGATCAATGTCTGATGTCCAATCTGACGCTGTCGATAGTGGGTTACAATGTTTATTCTGCAGGAAAACTGACCGAACCACTGACCATGGCAAAACCTATAATGATGTTATCCAAATTTGATGAAGTGAAAGAAATGAAAATGACACCGAATTACCAAGCATCATGTATTTATCTTATGGCCCTAGATCTGATTGTCAGCTGTCACTTGAAAAAGATATCACAGACCAAAGCATCAAATATTCCATATAATATCATTCAGAATTCGGATCATGACATTCCAAGTATGTGACCTTCTTATTTAGATATAATGGGGATACATCATCCAACACAGATGTTGATTTGACATGGTACACATTTTAACTATTTCAGTTCTCAGTCTAACTATTTCAGTTAATACACAATATATTGAATATATTTGTAATCTTTAACAAGAATCCTAAGGGGCCTGTGTCTCTGATAATAACCTTGGTAATGGTGTTTGTAAAATATTTTTAATTCTTTCACCCCTGAAGATACATTTGAACTCGTCCAAATCAAAGGTTGGAATAGTTCATTATGAAATTTCAGGGGTGAATGAGTTAAAGCTGATTTGCAAAATATCAGTCAATAAGAAAGAGGCTATAGCAGATGTATCGAATTTGATTTTTTATTTAAAGAAACCTTGATTTAAACAGTCCATTACACCTGCAAGCAGACTTTCACTCCTAAAAGCTCAAGCTAAATATTGTGAGGCAAGGCCTTGTTGGTCTGAAGAATAAGTTTTTTGAAATTTTGCACAGATTTGACCCCATTTACCTTGAATGTGAGTCAAGGTCATTTATTTAGACAGTCTTCTCTTTCACCCCAGCAAGCTACAGGCAAACTCATGGCATTAATACCGTAGGCCTCATGGCTCACAAGATTGAGTCATTGACTATTGACACCTACGACCTTGAATGTGACTTACAGTGTAGGTATTTATAGCGATACTTTTATCTTGATAATGTCCTAAATACGTTATAAAAAGCATAACTGTGTTTTGTTACAGAGAGTAAACATGTACAGCAGATATTGATTTATTAGGCCCCTTATAGACACAGACAGATCTATAGGAGAGCTGTTCCTTATAGGGCTTCCAGTGTTTACTTTGAACATTCGGTAAAGTACTTCACCACAAAACTGAAATTTGGCTATAAAGATTATTAGCTTATACTTAAATCAAATATAAATATCAGATATGTTTGCATATAAACATTCATTAATTTGTTTACATGTAGAGTATAACCTGTCTAAATCAGTCTGCACAAAAAACTTTTGTAGCCACAAGCCGCCAGGCCAGGAAGAATATAGTATAATCTGGCCATGGCCTGAACTTGACTGTCGAAAAATTCATTAACAACAGCACAGATGGATTGTAAATATGTTTAATTTTATTTCAAGTCAGTCCCTGATGCCATTCTAACACCCCCAAAAGTTGTGGACTTATGGGCTAACACCTACTGTATTTATAAAATATTCATATCAGAAGTAATGTCACTGATATGTCATTGTATTTGTGTGCTGATTAGATAGACGGTCACCTGTTGACTGTTGGTCACTTGATGTCAGGGCAGTCAGAGGATCAGCCAATTTCTACTACGCTATGGAAAATATCTGAACAAGTGATTCCAGTTTGTAAAGAGAATGTTTATAGGGAGATTTTTTGAATACTTGTATATACCACATTGGTATTTAACTTGACAAACAGCTTTAAGGACAAAATCAGTATCACCAATAATGTACGAAACCTCAGACTTGTAATCCAAGGCCCGTATTCATGAAGCCGTTCTTATGCTCAAACCCAGATTCTGTGCTCAAGCCCAATTTCTTGTGAAGTGATGGATTTATAAAACTAATCATATTTCATCAATGATATGTAAGGAATTTGGAAAGACATTGAGCTGAATACTGTTTTCAATGTTAACATTGAATTTTTGACCATGTAACATATTGATTTGATCGAGTTACAGAAATCATGCTTGAGTATGAGAATGTTTTCATGAATCAGGCCTAGGTGTTATACATTTATGTAAGCTAGGTGTACTGGGGTTCCATGCAAGGACACTGAAGTAAGAACTCAATATAATACAAAGAGCTAAAACCGCTTCTACATTCTGCACTTCGATAGCAGTAGTAAAGGTGTTTTCTAGAGAAATGTGAAGAACAGAAATGAATCATGTTTTTTTCTGTAACCTATAGATTCTCTCTCAGTTACATGGTACCTCCACTGAATGTTTCATCTATGTGCACCCCTGATAATCTATAACGTCTCCATATCAGGCGTTCTACGACTCGTTAATAACATGATTGATTTTCTGTGTAACTGATTATACTGACCTATATATCTCTTTGGTCAGGATTTACTTCTGTAGATTAATTTCTACAAATGCATAATTTTATTATCTTTCCTAATCAATTAAATAGATTATTTATACTTAACCAATAACAGTAAACAGGAGTCCTCTGATTGTTTACAAGGTTAATTTAGCTACCAAACAGGATGTTAACACAATTACAGAGCTGTAACTGTGCCCATCTCCTGATTAATTCAGACAGACCTCTCCCCAAGCTTTCCACCTAGTGTATTGCCACCACATAATGCACACACCAACAATCATAACATAAATACCTAACAACATTATCTTTCTGCTCCAGCTTATTATAACTACACTAATTCTTTTTCTTCCGAAATTTTCCATTCCCACCATTTCAGCTATGGACCAAATGGTACTTTGTATATGTACATCTGTATGTCCATTTAGTATGGTTTTCATAAATTATATTTCCCGCATTTAATTAAGCATCTTGCAGTTCAATGAAGCCCACTAGCGCTTCATGTTGGATTTGCCTTTGTCCAGTTGGAATTCATATTGCCTATGAATGCCAACTGAAAGCAGATCAATACATGTATTTACCATTTTTTAAATCTGTTCATCTCATAGAAAATTCAATTACAATTATTATTATTAAGCATTTAGTTCAAATAATGTATAATCGTGTATGATTTTTCAATGAATAGGAAAGCCATTGCCAAGGGAGGGTCTGTGTTATTCAATCTAACAACTTGACGTCATAATAATGATGACGTCAACAATCGGTCCATGGCATTCATAGCCTATAAGAATGCCAACTGAATTTGGTAGGGTTATAAAGTGGAAATGCCATACGATGGTAAATATCAGGTTTTGAATAGACTAACACTTATAAGCTAAACATTGTAATCCAGGACCACCTCTCTAATCAGAACACCATCAATCCCACAGATACTTTATGTGGAGGAGACTAGAGTTTGGATTATCAGTCAATTACAGAAATATTCAATCAATGGGGTGTGGGGAATAAATTTTGGAACAGCATTGCATGTGTTATGGAAGCACATGTGTGATCTCTTGTCCAATAAATCATGATTGTCGACCATGATAAACATTGTTACATCACCAACATGCAATGGTAGAGTTTAAAGTAGTTTCTTCAAACTAGTTAAAGGCTTCAGTTTATTTAATTGTTTCATGATTTTAAATACATGTATGTAGTGTTACTTAACTAGAAATTGTCAGTTTTTTTGAATTTATATGTTCACATCACCACAAATATAACACAGCTGCATTTGTTTGTTCTTTCAGATTATGCATCCTCGTAACAAGCTAAGATGGTGATCATACGAAAATGGTGTCAACAGATGATGGGGTCACTATGTAAGACCAATTCTAAGTGCTATATTAGTGAAATATCATAAGTTTACCTGAAAAATAGTATGTAGTTTGACACTCAACCTAGTCACATTATTCTGACAATGTGCTAGACAGAGGTGCCTCGGATGGCACCAACCTAAAGAAAGGATAGATGTGAGAGAGAAGAAAAGATAAAGCAACACCAACAAGCTAACTATGAACCCTCAAATGAGGGGTTTTCAACCAGTAACAAGAACAACCCTAAATGTAAATTATGTGAATATATGATGTGTACATAATACACAGTGTATGGACAGTGGAGCTGGGGATCTATGCCACACCCCTGTGGTTATTATATTACCTAATACAAGTACTATATGAGGGTAGAGAATCTTGAAAATCCATAAAATATATTCCCAAATCCAAAACCCATGGGGAACACTGGTAACCAACCAAAGCAAAGCTGAATTAGATCTATTCTCCTTTTTATGGATAACTGACGAGTTCATTGATTGTTACATGTATTAAACAACATTTGTTACACTTATTAAGTTCTCTCTTTTGACACAACAAATAAATTACAAGAGACAGGAATGATGTTTAGCGATACAATACTAATCAGTTCAGCATTACAACAGAGATAGCGTTTCTTACAAACTAACGCCCAAGTACCCTACTCACTGATGGTCACATGTGATAAATGGGAACAAACTAACTCAATGGATAGAAACCATGATCATCACTTGACTGGTATCCTCCCTATATATACATGCTTGATTATCCTTTTTCTTTGAATTATACATTTACATCTCACAAAATACAGTTCTGCTGAGATAAGATACTGTAAATTTTGTAAGAGACATTCCTTAGATGTATAATGGAACAGAATTCGTACATAACACTATAAGACACTAATATAATCAGCTTATATGCAGATGTTGATGCCAAAAATATTGAATTGATGTTCAGAAATGTACCAAAGGTCAGTCGATTCTAGTTTCTCTAGATGTGCCACTGCCACCTAACGAAGTTTGTATATCATGCTCAAAATACACAGATGATGTGGACCTGTAACCCGTAACTCACATGATCAGACTAATTATAGCGCAACTACTGTCGACCAGTTCTGTAGTAGCCTGAAAAACTAACTTTTACCCCACTCTTCCTCCGCGAATGTGATATTTAATTTATGAATTTTATCCAGAACTTAACAGATACAGACAGTCTACCTTGTAAAGAGGGAGGGTTGACAGATACAGACAGTCTACCTTGTAAAGAGGGATGGTTGACAGATACAGACAGTCTACCTTGTAAAGAGGGAGGGTTGACCGATACAGACAGTCTACCTTGTAAAGAGGGAGGGTTGACAGATACAGACAGTCTACCTTGTATAGAGGGATGGTTGACACAGATACAGACAGTCTACCTTGTAAAGAGGGATGGTTGACAGATACAGACAGTCTACCTTGTAAAGAGGGATGGTTGACCGATACAGACAGTCTACCTTGTAAAGAGGGATGGTTGACACAGATACAGAAGTCTACCTTGTAAAGAGGGAGGGTTGACAGCTATGCACTCAATTGTGTCACCACTACAGTATAATGACTAATTGAACTTGAATGTATTTTTTTTTTATTCTTTTCAAATAGTAAATATTCGCTTATATGAACGGCTAGAGGATTTATTTCTCCATAGATATCTGCCTCGAATAAAAAAGAGACAAAATATACACATAATATTCTGATATTATATATAGTAGACCACTCTGACATCCCCACCCTTTAATAAGGCAGATACTCGTGATTTCCCTGTAGATTTATATTTAAGGCTTATATAAAGATTTAGATATCCAAGATAGGGCCGAAGAAAACTATTAGAGACAAAACAAGAATAAGGTCATAATCTGATTACTATCTGTTTGTGATATTACTAAAAACAAAGAAAACACATGCAATGAAGTTGGTAAAAAAACCGTAATAACAACGTTTAAAAATGTCATCTATATTACAGTAAAGTTAATACAGTAATAATCTGAGACAGAAGGAAATAGATTCGTCATTATGTATGGAACAAGATATTCAGTATGACAAATATGAAATGTCCAGCAGACAAAGGGGGACTAATAACTACGATGAGTTCAATGACAGAAGCCGAAACTATTTTATGAGTCACAAACCTTCAGCTGTCACTACCAGGGAGAACGGGTCGTTTTGCCAAATGTAATCGACGACCAGAGGACTAACAAACGCCAGGTACGAATCCAACAGTTCCTCCAAATATTTTGCAACTTCTGACTTATTCAGTGAGTCTGGTAAAGTCGGGAAAAGGAAGTATTCCACAACATCCTCGGCTAAGTGTTTTCGTTTCTCAGCCATGCTTCTTCGGAAATGAAGATAAGGGTCATGACCTTATATTTCAACCAATTGACGCCGTCGACATAAGTTTAGCCGCTGCTGTCATATGACCCGGAAGTGTAGCAGAAGAACTTTGGAATAGCTGCTTTGGAAGGAAAACCCGTGGAAAATGCTAAAACCTAAAGCGCTCACGCAAGTTCTCAGTCAGGCGAATTCAGGAGGAGTACAGAGCACGCTGTAACTATCTTTTAACATTTCTGTATTTTGATGATACTGACATCACCAGTATCGCCGATATCACACCCACAGGACCCAAGAAATGTTCTGTACAGTAGCACAGGGAGGCTCGCACAGGGACATGTCACATGTCATGACCATATAACCACGGAATTATACATTCGCTCACTTATATATACCATATACTGTGATGCACATTTTTTATCTGTTACAATGAAATCTAGTCATTTGCATGGAAAGCTAACTAGTGGCTCAACCACTCCCAACTGAACAATCTGTCTAAACATAGAATAGATCTAGTATCTACAAAGAAGTGAATAGTGAAATACATGACGTGATTCTCTGCTTCCTTTGACAGATTGTTTACAGTAAACTAATATTTCAATTAAAAAACTTATAGTATACCATATACTTAGAATAATTATAATATGCAACAGCTGTATAAACATTCATTTATTTATTTTCAGTAAATATTCCCTACTTGGGGATATCACAGACTTGGATAACTAATTCCGTGGGGATATATACCATTTATTATGTGCATTATAAAAACCCTCATTACATGTCCTTGTGAACATATAAATTTAAATCATTTCAGCATACACAATATCCATTAAGTATAAAAGTGTACATGTACTATGACTGATAAAATGTATAAAATTAGATTTGGATATCTTCAATATTAAATTTTAAATGACATTCATCCTCCAACCAGTGATTAATTCTTGGTTTGACGAATTAAAAAAAAATCAAAGTAAATAAATGGCATGTATATGCAAAATGACAATATTTATCCCAACATGCCTGATAGCAATATGGTAAATGTTCTACAGTTTTGTCAATGTTCTACAGTTTTGTCAGAGTTATTCCCCTTCGTGCAATACTGACTGAACAGAATCACTCCCTAATGTTCCATGTCCCTCTGCACCCTAGTTCTTTGCACATATATACAGTAACCTTCCCTTAATTTTGTTTTGGATATAACTGTAGGCTATAGCACAGTTGGGCGAGGACACTTCTGTTGACCAGGTAGCACAGTCAGTCAGAGTAATAGTAACCTGTAGTCCAGGGTTGAAACCCCATGCCAGTCTCTTCCTCCTGACTTCTTCCCCAATCAGAACACTGTTCTCTCTGATCTGATTGTTTGGTTTATTTCATCTCTATACATTTTCTTTTTAGTCCTGCAAGGTATGGTTTTCTTTTCAGAAATAATTGATCAAAGCTATATTCATGTCAACAAAATTGGTTTGCACTGCAATATTATTGCTTTTGGCAGTGGCATTAAGCTGACTTTTATGTGTTAATATAAGGCCAAAGGACTTGCTACATTTCCTTGTGAAGATCATGTGGAAAATATAGCGTACAGTACTAGTAATGTTTTAAAAATATATTTTTCTAGCCTTCTCAACAATGAAGGAGCCTTGCTAGCCTACTCTGGGTACGGAGACAAGGATGCATCCGTCACAGCAGCTATAGCCTGCAATATCTGGACGTCCTATCAGAAAAGTGGAGCACTTGCTTTCAATGAAGATAAATTAGAGTTTGTTTTATTGGGATGTGAGGTAAGATACAAAAATTATAGACAGTTCTAATGTTTTTGAGATATACTTGTTTTCAGGGGGGACTCGCTGAGAACAGTTTGCATACAATATGACATTTACGATATTTATGAAATTTTGTTGCATATTATATAAATTCAATTTGAGTACCTGTAAGTAACAAAATGCTTGTCGACAAATTAGTGGAATTGAAAATGGGATACTTTTATCGAAGAGCCTTGCAAAGTAATTGAAACAGGTTAATATTAATTATGTCTCCCCTTCAAATGAAACATTATAAGTCTGCATGTACTTTCATCACCCAAAAAGTGTATAGTTCACTGTAAACAGGTCACTGTGACGTTCACCTTAAGGTCAAACAATTGCAAAATTTCAAAAGTAATCTTGTTTGGGCTGGAACTTTCAAATCATTAAGAATATCTTCCTGAAATTTTGAACGGACCTGCGTCACTTACCCGGGTACTGAAGGTGTGCACTACAACTGTCATCTTCACCTTGACCTTCAACATCAAATTCAAATAAGTGTAAACTTTTCCATGCTATAACTTTTTAAATGTTCATAGATATCTGTATGAAACCTGAAGTATACCTGCATTAGCCAAAGATTGGGGGCACCGTGAAGTTAGTACCGGATTCGTTTTTTCGAACTCATACACCTAAACACTGCCCCATTTGGCCTTGGTGTGTTATAATCGTTAACTGGATATCCAAAAGCACTGCGGTACCTTATTTGCTATTTGAATAACGAAAAACAAAAAATAATTTTTGAATAACGAATAACGGGAAAACTCGTTATTCGTTTTTCGTTTTTCGTTTTTCGAATAACGAAAAACGAATCCGGTGCTAACTTCCTGTGGCTAAGATGGCATGCAGTACTGGGTACATTCTTATTAGGCCAGGATGAGATTAGCCTCATGGCTACAATTTAAACAAGAGCAAACAAGTGAGCTTTATTCTTTTCTATGCAAAATATGCATATTGGCTGATAAGGGAGACATGTTTTGTTCATACAAACAAATCTGTAGTTGTTTGGATTATTTTTGCATGTTACTTAAGGACATAATTAATTTCATGTATTGATGTAGTGTACTACATGGTTTGTTGATTTTGTAGGAAGGGAAAGTGGCAATAACCAGGGTGGCAAACCTGCTGCTGTGCATGTGTTCAAAGGAAATTGTGGACTTTGGACTGTTAAAAGCCAAGGTAGGATTTTCTCCCGATTATAATCAAGTGTCTTGTGTAGGAGTCAAACCCAGAACTGTTTCTAGATTACTAGTTATTAGCTCTCACTAGTTGCTTTACCAATACCAATTGAGCTAGTGGGAAAAGTCCTGCTCTACCCCTGCAAGTGATCAGATGTTCACCTGTGATATTAGGAAAAATTCTTTACTACTATAATTGTAAATTCTATTTTGGCCATGATTTATAAAGGGCTAAATTTTGAACATCATAGATGGGTGTTTCATGACTGGACAATGAATGGGTCACATACATACCACTCCCATGTCTGTACCCTACTGAGAAGGTCAGAGGAAGAGTCAAAGGGTAAATAATTCTAATGAATGAATGCATTAGATGGAGGGATATTGATGCTAATTCAGTTTTATACACAGGTAGCAGTATATAGTATCGCGTTAAGATATTTTGACATAAATTTGAGATATCAAGAAAGTGAAAATGATTTGATATACTGGATGAAGGAGGCACAATGTTGATGTCATGTCATTTCTTGCGTTACAGATGGAAGCTCTAGCGACATACCTAGACGAACCCCTTTCTCAAGTGGCATCCTCCTGACATCCCTCACACTGAACTCTTGGGATCACCAACCAGCTATCTGTCTATTCACTGTACCGGCATTTGGCCAGGAGTCTGGAAATATTGTCTTTAAAAGATTCCGACACATTTCATAGTGCCAGTATCCAAGTGACATTCTTCTGTATTTCTTAGCATATATTGTTGTACAATAATGATATCTTCACTTAATATTGATTTTTTTTTTATGCAAGAAATATCATTGAGAATGTCATGTGCCAATGGAAGTCAGGTACCTGTGATAATGACTGAAAGTAAATGTCTTAAAATACTTTTGAAGGCATATCTGCCCTGTAATTTATTTCCATATTTTATCTCCCTTTTGAAGTTTAGCCTGCCCTAGTAGTTATCAAAACACACTTTATCTTTCAATAATCATCACGTTCATATCATCATTTTTAAAAAGCATTTAACAGGTTTCATAACCTGACCTGTTGGAAAGAAGTGCATATGGGAGTTATATATGGAATAATAAAAACACAGATATTGACATTGATGCTTGGGTATTAGATATACTGTTCAAATTGAACTATGTGTATATAGTATGTATGTTGCTATTGCTTTTCAAAAGAATTGAAATAAAACAAGAAAAAAGCTACACAGTCCATTGGTGATTCTTTATTTTGAGAATGTTATAGCACAAACCATTTTTTTATTGTCAGAGAAACCCTGAAATAAATTCAGTATTCAAATAAACATGTAACATCAATGGCTTCTGGAAGACATTTCAATTGATTTTTTTTGCATTCAGTTTGCTAGGATTGTACTTATCCACCCAGAACATAATAAATCATTCCTGAAGACTTCTTTCTGTACGGTTAATTAATGTACATGTATACATGATTATTTACACTACAACTCCTAGGACCAGTAACTCTGTCCTTACCTACACCTACGCTCCTCGGACCACCAAAACTCCTGTAGGACCAGTAACTATGTATTGTTACTTACACCTAAACTCCTGTAGGACCAGTAACTATGTATTGTTACTTACACCTAAACACCTGTAGGACCAGTAACTATGTATTTTTACTTACACCTTAACACCTGTAGGACCAGTAACTATGTATTGTTACTTACACCTAAACACCTGTAGGACCAGTAACTATGTATTTTTACTTACACCTTAACACCTGTAGGACCAGTAACTATGTATCCTTACTTACACCTTAACTCCTGTAGGACCAGTAACTATATATCCTTACTTACGCCTTAACTCCTGTAGGACCAGTAACTATATATCCTTACTTAAGGACCAGTAACTCTGTCCGTACCTACACCTTAACTCCTAGGACCAGTAACTGTGTCCTTACCTACACCTAAGCTCCTAGGACCACCAAAACTCCTGTAGGACCAGCAGGCACGTAGCTGCCATGTAAGAAAATAAGCAGTTTGCATGCACATCAAAAATTCAAATATACTATTATATTTGTATTTATTTATTTATTTTGTAGTCCGGAATAGTGATTAAATGATGTGTGGTTCAATGGAAAAATATAATATAATAAAGATGGGGGAAAAAGCTCTCAAGTTCAAATTCCATACACGGTAAATTTGGTTAACATGTCATTAATAAGCATAAGTTACGTAACAAGCGATTGTAATGAAATACAACTTAGTCAACCGAGGCGGGTTGTTTTTCCGGAATGGATGTATTTTTGTGTTATTTTTTTTTGCTAATTAAAGGTAATCCGAATAGCAATTGTAGATTGATTTGTTACTAGCATTATTGTTATAGGTTTTAGGGCGGATATATGCGCGTATTATAGGATCCATCTGAGTTTTACATTCACTTCGCCTGCAAATGTAATATGAAAAAGGCAAAGCCTCAAAAGTCAGGAAAAAAACATGTAGCTTTTGCTAATCTGTGACATAAGGAGGCGAGCTAAAATGAAAAAAATTGTGACCAAATTCATAAATTTCATATGAAATGGAAACGACTGTAAGCCTATATAGGCCTATTGGGAATTTAACATCATAGATAGTTAGATACATTGGTCCCTGTCATAAACTGATAAAGCATATTTTTAAGAGTAGTCCTAGGCCTATCTTCAGTAGGGCTACTGGATATATGTACATGTATGTATCTAAATATCGATATAGGAGCTACCCTCATCTATATTCTGAGAAATGTTGATGATATAAAAGGGTTAGGGGGACACAACAGCAAAAAATCTGAATAAATTCATCTGTTCATATTGGCTCAGACATTTTTGAAATATCTAGTTAATTTATATTCATCAGGAAAGAGATTTGACACAACGGATATTTTGGGGCATTCCGACAATTGATAGTTTTGTCGGAGAAAAAAAAGAGAGCTGTCTTTCGCATTTGAAATAAATTTTAATTTTTGTGATGCTTTCCAATAATAAAATGAATGAATCAACCAAAAAATGTTGTCTGTAAAATAAATTAAATCACTCAAATATGTATTTCAAAAGCCACCAGATGGCACGACAGAGTTTCTAGACCAAAACTCCTGTAGGGCCAGTAACTATGTATTGTTACTTACACCTAAACTCCTGTAGGACCAGTAACTATGTATTGTTACTTACACCTAAACTCCTATAGGACCAGTAACTCTTTGTGTCCTTACCTACACTTCAACCCCTGTAGGACCAGTAACTATATATCCTTACTTACACCTAAACTCCTATAGGAACAGTAACTCTTTGTGTCCTTACCTACACTTCAACCCCTGTAGGACCATTAACTATATATCCTTACTTACACCTAAACTCCTATAGGACCAGTGACTCTTTGTGTCCTTACCTACACTTCAACCCCTGTAGGACCATTAACTATATATCCTTACTTACACCTAAACCCCTGTAAGACCAGTAACTATGTATCCTTCCTTACACCTAAACCCCTGTAGGACCAGTAACTGTGTATTGTTGCTTACACCTAAACTCCTATAGGACCAGCAACTCTTTGTGTCCTTACCTACACTTAAACCCCTGTAGGACCAGTAACTATGTATTGTTGCTTACACCTAAAATCCTATAGGACCAGTAACTATATATCCTTACTAACACCTAAACTCCTGTAGGACCAGTAACTATGTATCCTTACTTACACCTAAACTCCTATAGGACCAGTAACTATGTATCCTTACTTACACCTAAACTCCTATAGGACCAGTAACTATGTATTGTTACTTACACCGAAACTCCTGTAGGACCAGTAACTATGAATCCTTACTTACACTTAAACTCCTGAAGGACCAGTAACTATGTATTGTTACTTACACCTTAACTCCTGTAGGACCAGTAACTATATATCCTTACTTACACCCAAACTCTTGTAGGACCAGTAACTATGTATTGTTGCTTTCTTAATTCACATCTCCTTAAGTAAGTGTTATGTATACCAGGTGCTTTAGTATACAAATCAGTGCAGTACTCTAGCAGTTGTGTGAACAATGTTGTGTCTATAGATAGAGAAAATATATACCTGATTTCAGTATAACAACTCCTTCCCACCAATTTTGTTGTACAGGGTATAATTATTGGCCAGTAAATCTTTTTGTTTTGTTGGATGAACCTGATGTGGAAAAAAAATCACCAATGGCTTCAAACACGCAACAGAAAAAAACTTGTAGCATCATGATCAAAGTCACAATACACTTAAAATACTTTGAGGCAAGATATGGACATCAGCTCCACATTTAAGTATTACAAAAACGTGTTGATTTGAAGTGATATGCTCACTTTGATGTTTTACAAACGGAATGTAACAATTTAATTTCCTTTGTATAAATGTCGTCGGAGGAGCCTGGGGGTGTTTCCAGAATCATTGGCATATTGTTGAACCTTGGATCACACATGACACGTCGAAAGCCTTCAATCCCTATGTGACCACGTCCAATGTTCTCGTGTCGGTCAAGGTGACATCCCAAAGCACCTGTTAATAGAAATGTATAACATCAAGCTTAAGACATGAACTACATTGATAATACCAACTGTAGGTGGTAGAATATGTAACAAGTGGAATATTTGCCTTTTGTGGCAATGATAATGATTAACATGCACAAAAGAACAAAAACAATACAGGAACAACCTTTTCCTCCCCTTTTCAGTAATTGAATAGATTGTGATTATATGTTTTACTACACCTTAACTTGTCCTATCAGCAATAGTCAGTTTTTTCAGATTTTTATTTTGAAGTCCTTGTAACTTTATTAATGAAATATTATATCATATTAGCTCTGACGATTGATTTCCAACCATATCGGTTATTTATTTCTTGAAAACACTTTTTTCAATGCAACATACACTTCTAACACATAATCCAAATACCTTTGGAGTCATTAAGGTGCAGAGCCTTCAGATATTGAAAACCAACAACTGTTTCAAACTCTTCCATCATCTTTTCAAACCCAGACTGACTCGATAGATCATGGCCTGTAAAGACAAGTAAATGAGGTTTTAATAACCAATGTAAAGTCTGGAGGCCTAAGCTGTACTTCATTTATAGGACATGAAGGATACATATATAAAATGTTGTACTTAAGTGTCATTTTTATGTCAACCGTGTCACCTTTCTTGCCATGTGTTAAAGGAGGCCAGGTTTGCTACTGCAGTGTAAATGACAGCCAGTGGCAACAATAGAGGAATCAATAAAGTACATTTCCTTCACAAACATGGTGTTTTATTTTATGAATATTAACATGTAATGACATTAACATGTAATGACCCGCATTGGTGGTGTAATGACATGCAGTTTGATTGGTCATTATCTGCAATGGGATTTTGAAAATAGGTCTGATGATGTAAGCTTTCCCTGTAGGATAGAATTATCCCTTTTCAATTTCTGTGATTATGGCATCCCCATCAGCATACTGAAATGCAATACTATGTTGTTCCATTTTAAATGATCATATACCTGCAGCAAAGGCATGACATGTGTCCAGACACACTCCGATCCTAGATTTGTCCTTCACCTTGTCAATGATGGCTTTCAATTCCGGGAATTTTCCTCCAACTGTGTTCCCTTGACAACTCATATTTTCTATTACTGAAAACGAAATGGAACATATTCTCCCTATCAGAACAGTATAGCCTCATGCATTTCATCTAATATATTGTAGACATGTCTAAAGTATAGCTTTATTCACCATAACATCAAATAGTATATACAAGTACAGTTTAGCTTTGAATATCTAAATGTGAAACATGTTTCAAAACCTTAAAACAACTCCTTCTCAAGAACTCTAAGTCCTTTTGCCATTACACTATCATTAAATGTACATGAATACAATAACATATAATTTAAAAGAAATAAGATTTTGATGGTGAAGATTTCAGCTTAATTTTTGTTTTCACTTAAGTTCCCTAAATTACCTGACATTTATAGGCGTACATTTAACCTATACATCCATATGTTCACTCTGATTACAAGTTGAGGGAAACAGTATTTAATGTCCTCAGCAATATGTAAGACCAGATTACTTTACAAAATTAATGAGCCAACAAAAAAGGAGAATTATTGAAAAAAAACTTGCATGGGATTGTGGAAAAAACAATATTCGTAATGTGAAGAGTAAGTATACATTTAATATACGTACCTGTTATAACAAATTTAGTCTTAGTGTGAGCCATGTTGATACTCTCAGCAATCAGGGCCAGTGATTTGTCAGTGGTAATGTCGCCACAGCTTGACCCTGTACCAAGTACATAGAAATGTCTCTCAAGATAATCTACACCATTTGAAGCTACTCGCCTGGTTTAGCGAAATCAAATATTTTAATGAACATTAAAAGTCTTTGAATTATTTCTGTATTCAAACAATTATTTTTGCTAAACTAGTTTTTTGCTTATTGCTGTATTAAATCTCTCTATTTACATAAAATTTCTATGCAGTTATGCAGTAACTTGAAACATACTTAATTATGGTAAGAGTATTACAGGTAATTAGTTGAAAACATGATCAGCTGCTCCTTATTAAAGCAATGGAAGGAAGCATACAGATACATACCTGGGTGGAAATTGTACAGCGTCAGTCCAAGCTTTTCACATCTCTGAAGCTCATCAACAAGTGTATCCCTACTTTTCTGGAGGGTCTCTGGGTTAGAGGAACCACAGTTCATCAGGTAAGAGCCGTGAGGGAGGATGTCACCTGGGGAGAATCCTGCAGCCTGATCAACACACCAAAGTATTATTAAAATAAGTCACCTCCCCTTCCCCACTTAGACTTCAGCATACAATGTATATACCTCTTAGCAATTCCAGCCTATTGGTTTTACAATTTTAAGTTTACTTTATAGCAGCTAACCTGATAAGCATCTTTAAATTTCTCTGCATCTTTATCAAGCAATGGCTTGGCATTCCACTGTCGCTGCGATTTAAGAAACAGCCCAAAAGCTTTTGCTCCATAGAAAACAGCAGTATCCACAGCCTTGTACAAACCACCTGTATAAGTGTAGGAAATGTTAATATTTTTACCACTTTTTAAATATTTTTTTTAGCAAGGAAAGAGTTCATTTCAATAATAACATACCAGGCAAACATCATGACCTTAGCTGTAATTTCTTTCGCACTATATTAACTGAATAACATCCATGGGCAGATACATTTTTTTTTCATTTATCATATATGAAACATATCCCATCAACTTATTTATATTCATCACTTCTGTAGGCACGGATAGATTAGAAACAGTTGCAGAAACCTGAGTACCCACAGAAAACCTACATGGTCGGGCAGGGGACACCATACCATGGCCATTTCATGTCCAATCAGGGAATCAAACCCTGATAAAATGCCAGTGCACTTTCCACTGTGCCACACAACTACACAAGGGTGCAGAATACTGGGGCCTGTTTGTTTATGCAGAACGAATGGTATGTCCGTTTTTAAATGTAACATTTTTGGGTACAAATCCTGGTGGACCTGCAAATGTTTCTGCAGGCCTTGCTCTAGGCTTTGTCAAGGCTCACCTGAAAGTAGCATCAGATTACTGGGTCCGACCTTTTTTCATAAAAGAACAAGTCTGGTCCAACCTTTTTAACCGTTTATACCGCAATAAACAAAAATATTGGAACTCTCTTAGTTTTAGTTTTCTTTTTTTAATTTTTACATAAAATGGCCCATATTATTTCTGATATATTGACTAAAAATTGCTGAAAATGGCCCTCTGAGCTACCAGGATTTTCCCTGTATATGTTAAGACAAGGGTTATCAAGAGAGGTCCAAACAGTCATACTTGTAATTTTGCAGGCCACTATATGGTTTAAAGAGAAAAAACTAAGAGCTACCTAGCTATACTTACCTGCAATAGAGACATGTGGTCCTACACGTTTTGCGCAATTGTGTGATGCCTGGTTAAATTCAGAATGGCCTTTACTCTTCACAGTTGATTTCACCTCTTGCTTTAATCCCTTCCCCGTCTTTTGTCTACCTGGTTTCTTGTCATCTTTTTTTGTATGTTCTTTTTTAACCATGATCTTGTCTTCCGTTTTTACTTCAATAATACTTTCTTTAGCCTTGTTACCCACACTTGCTTTGCTTCCGGATGAGACTTTGATTTTCTTTGCACCGACTTCCTTCGTTTCCTTCTCATTTTCAACAACACATGCTGCCGACTTTCTCTTCCCTCTGGTGTTACTGGGCGTTTCACTTTCTAAATGTGTGCCAGCTTTTTTCTTCAAAATCCTTGTTTTCGTTTCTTTTGGCTTTGTTTTTGGCAAGTATTCTTGTTTGTCAGCATCATTCTTTGTAGTTGTAATTCTTTTCCCCCTTGCCATGACTGATTCCCAAAATGACTGATTTCACGGATATACAATGTTATTCTAACTGCATGTATTAGTTAGTGGCTAATAGTAGTCATTAACACCGACGTAAATATCAATGCATCACCATTGATGATATGTCATGTGCATAAAAATAGCCATGATGAGTGCATTGATAAACATTTAGTCTCTGGACATTACATTTCTTTGATTAATTCCGTATGATAGCAGCAAATTACCAGAGTTACATTATTTACATTCGTCACTATCTCCCGCCAAAATGTCATATATCACCTCAGAGAGCTCCCGTAAGGGAGGTAATTACAGTTTTCAGCGAGCGACGTTCAGCTAGATAAATAACGTTGAACAATCTATGGTTTCTATTTTTCTTTTTCCTTTTTTTTTAATATCTTGTTTTCAAAGCAAGTATATCAGTTTCAACTTCAACACTTTAAATCTACTTTAAAACTTGTGTCAAATCCTTTTTCCAATGAAACCTCTCTAATCCGACACATGTTTGGCGCCGGTTGCATTTTATGCACCGTCATAACTGCAAGTTGTATTAGTCCTAATGCGGCGACGAAAGGTCTTTTAAGGTAACAACTCACCAATAGCTTGACAGGGAGTTTTAATTTGGCATCATTGAGGCAGGACTAGATTGTGTACAATATAGTAGCCGTAGACTAAGGGTATGACGTCGTCAACGGTGAGTTTATATAAGGTCTACACAACACTAATTGAATACTAAATCGTCCATTCTATTACAGTTAAGGTGATAATTCAACAATTCTTGTTAATTTTAAAATGATATATAAAAGGAATCAATGTAAGCCAGTATTGACTATGCCTGCTATCCAGAGACCATATATTATACGTCTCGATGCTACCTAATCATTTAAGATTATCAAAGCAATTAAATTTGCTGAAACGAAAATGTTATGTTTCTCCTATAGAGCTACTGTTAGACTAGAAATCTTCCCAAAACTTATCAATATTGTTAAAAAATCATGACTTTTTAATTTCCACTTAAATTTTCTGTCCGGCAGATGCTTTTTTTTTTAAGTTTCTCTTAATCTCTCTCTTTTTTTCAATAGTCTTTCTCTCAAAGTATGAGAAAAAATGACAGAAAACAAAACAAATAATCAGAGCAGTAATAAGATCGGTGGCTGTGGAGGGTGTTAGGTTAAACAATGGTGGATCCAGAGACTTATCTAATATCTAGGGTGTTTCCAATTTTTCAGGAGGAGGGCGGGGGGAACATGTGGGGAATTAATTTTGAGGAAAATGATGAAAATACATGATTTTTATAGAAAAAAAGGGTGGGGTGGGGGTAGGGGGGTTGGTGGTCCTGAAGCCCCCAAAAAACTCTGTAACTGCTTCTGGTTAAAGACCACTTAGAAGGTTTGAACTTGAATGTACTATCACCCCTGTTACAGTTGTTTACTCCTCAAATCAGCAGTGTATTAGATGATATAACCAAACTTACTGCATATTTTTTAAGTTTGCAGAGTCAAGGTCAAGAAAATTTATTCCGATTTGGTGCATCATTTGCCCCATGTTGTTTATTTTGGCAATTTAACTACTGGCTGAAATAAGGGTTTGTGTAACCACACATGAACTTCTCATATAGTGATGGAGATCAATTGAAGTTTTACTCTTGCAAGAAAAAAAATACGTATATATTTATATATGGATGTTTGTTGTTTACCAGGAGGCTGTGTGACAAGGGTCTGAGGGTCACACAGTACAGCTGTATATCTCATCTAATTGGTCTGATTAGAACATAATTGTGCCCATTATGTATGTGAACTGGTCGGGCTGTAGTTGTGCGAACCTACCGACTCCCACTGTTCCCGTAATTGTCCCGATTATCACATACTGTTCTTGTGATGTATGTCATCATCATGTTACCGTTATATCAAAGGAATAAGGCTCACTAGGGATGTTGGGGAATAACGGACATACTGTCGTCATTTGGTATAAACAACTATTACTCTTTTTGTTGTCTCCAAGATGAAGTCATCCTTAGTTTCTTTAGACATGTACTACTGCTTTCATCCTTCTTTTTGTCTGTTTTTCAAACAACTGTGTGGTTTGGGATTATCGATATATCTTAAGACATAAATATCCCTGTTTCACCAAGCAGCCAACACACTTAGTACTTATCACTTATTGGTAAAATGGGATCAGGGATCATGCATGGATTCCTGGACTAGTGAAACAGTAATTGTCTAGTTATGGACATCACATGCTAAATAAAGAGGTCAATCAAGATCAAATAATCAAGAGTCAACAGTACCAATGTTAGTGTTAACTAGAGTCCAGAGTTCCCGTTTCTGTATATGTTCATTGTAGGTCCAGAGTATGAAGGTTCCTGTGTACTGAAATCCAGAGTAATATGGGTTTTGTATACTGGAGTCCAGTGTAAGGAGGTTACTGTAACCTGTAGTCCAGAGTAATATGGTATACTGGAGTCCAGAGTATCAAGGGTCCTGTATACTAGAGTCCAGAGTATCAAGGGACCTGTATACTGGAGTCCAGTGTATGAAAGTTCCTGTGTACTGGAGTCCAGTGAAAGGAGGGTACTGTAAACTCTAGTCCAGAGTAACAAGATTCTTGTATACTGGAGTCCCGAGTATCAGATTCCTGTATACCGGAGTCCAGTGAATGAAAGTTCTTGTATACTGGCGTCCAGAGTATCAAGGTTACTGTATAATGGAGTCCAGCATATGAAGGTTACTATAAACTGTAGTCCAGAGTAATATGGTATACTGGAGTCCAGAGTATCAAGGGTCCTGTATACTGGAGTCCAGTGTAAGGAGGTTACTGTAAACTGTAGTCCAGAGTAATATGGTATACTGGAGTCCCGAGTATCAGATTCCTGTATACTGGAGTCCAGTGAATGAAGGTTCTTGTATACTGGAGTCCAAAGTATCAAGGTTCCTGTATACTGGAGTCCAGCGTATGAAGGTTACTATAAACTGTAGTCCAGAGTAATATGGTATACTGGAGTCCCGAGTATCAGATTCCTGTATACTGGAGTCCAGTGAATGAAGGTTCTTGTATACTGGAGTCCAGAAAATCAAGGTTCCTGTACACTTTGAGTTCAGAGTATCAAGGTTTCTGTTTCCTGGAGTACAGTTTATCAAGTTTCCTGTATACTGGAGTCAAGTGTATGGGAGTTTCTGTATACTACAGTCCTGATTAATGAGGTTCCTGCATACTGGAGTCCATAATATTAAGGTTTCTGTATGCTATGTATACAGTCCTGATTATCACGTTTCCTGTATACTGGAGTTTAGTGTATCAAGTTTCCTGTATACTGGAGTCCAGAAAATCAAGATTCCTGTATACTGGAGTCCTGAGTATCAAGGTTCCTGTACACTGGAGTCCAGAGTAGCAAGGTTCCTGCATACTGGAGTCCAGAGTATCAAGGTTCCTGTATACTGGAATCCAGAAAATCAAGATTCCTGTATACTGGAGTCCAGAGTATCAAGGTTCCTGTATACTAGAGTCCAGAATATCAAGGTTCCTGTATACTGGATACCTGAGTATCAAGATTCCTGTATACTGGAGACCAGAGTATCAAGGTTCCTGTATACTGGAGTCCTGAGTATCAAGATTCCTGTATACTGGAGACCAGAATATCAAGGTTCCTGTATAACCCTTTCAAAAGCATAATCACAAAAGAAGGACAAGGCATGCTGAGATTGTAAGTCAATATATTTGGAGTAAGTTTACAAAAGTATCGACCATGTGTTTATAATGTACAGTATCATAACATGTACACAACCTTATCTAGAAACCAGAAACATTGTCAAAAATTTATCTGATCATACATATATAATCCATCTACAAATACATTATTTCAACATCATTTCCATATACAACAAGAATGGTAGGTGAAAGCAGCATATATACCTTATGATATACATATATAAAATATTGCAATAAATATGCAAGTCAGGTGGTTTGAATGAAACATCTTTAATATGATTTTGCTTCGAATGCCTTTAAGCTAGGTCTGGTTTCATTTATTATGCTGAAATACCTGGATCTTATAGATTCTATGACCACTGGGCCCTTATGATGATGACAATGAAGTCCTATATGTGACCAGTTAATTAAGTATAAGACATAACATAGCTACCTGTAGGGTGTGTGGTTCAAACCCTCTCATATATTATAAATCATCACTGCTGAGTTAGACTACTGTAAGAAAAACGTGGGTAATACTGCACCTGGCTATAAATTATTAAAACGTTTCTGTTGTATTTTATACCATAGCTTAATTAACGATCATCATATATTTTTCTTTTTAATTACCAGTTAACAACACTGTTTTTCATATTGTGAATATTTGTTAAGAAATCTTCACAGTTGGATGTAGTGGAAGGTCTGGTTTACAAGGGTTTCCAGATTATACAGGGTTCACAGTTTGGCAGATAACTGTATATGGCAAGATCAAAGAGGAAACACACATCTAGCTATATATCAGAACATATACCATGAAAAAATACCTTAGCATATAGGCTGGTCATTCAGGAAAATGTTGCTTAAAAAATCTTGATAAATATTACCATTTGAGTTTCCACCTTTAACAGGTTAGAGATATTATAATTTTCTAGTGCTTTGGACAATCTTAACCAGAGTTCAGAGGTAGATCATTTGATTAATCACTGTTGCTAATACTTTGGACAGTCTAATAAAGGTCAAGAGTTAAATACAGGGCAGGAAAAAGTAAGAAATATTTTAAGGTGTCTAAAATCTTGTAGGGTAGAAATAAGCCAGGAAACCATTGCAACACAATTGCCATATGAGTAACTTATCTCCCGAAAATTCTTTCTGTTTTACAAGCAAATCAACATTTCATGTAAAAAATACCAATCAGAAATATATAATTTGGGAGGAACAAAGTATTCAAAATTTGACAAAAAAATAATTCAACTGTTGAATTACTGTAAATTGATAAAATATATATCTATATTCCTGGATAACAACGGATAAATTATTAAATAGCAGGCACTTCATTATAATAATAGAAATCAATCTAATTGAACACTAAGCACTCAATATCGAGCTCTAGGAAGGGGTGGGAATACAAATACCTCGCGCATGAGGAATGTTAACCTTACAGCCAGGTGAATATGGCCCTGATGGCACACACACACGAAGCTATGGAACTACATGTGTACATTGCTACAGCTGCTGTACCACAGCACCTGTTCTGCAGCTAATTGGGTGATATTACCGATGAAGCTAGTGCTATTCACATAAAAAAATTGACAACCAGCTGCATTGCTTACATAAAAGATATATATTTGTGGATATCAAGTCTCGGATTATGTCACTTAATAATATTGGTGACAGGATAAAACCAAGGGTCCTCACTTATAGTGATATAGCCAGTAGGCCAATAAATAAGTATAGGTAGGCCTTAATAACTTAATTAGTGCATAAACTGGGGAAAGTCACCCGGCCTAACTTTTGCTCAATTTTCTTCTCAGTTCAGTTTATAGTTCAGTCTCCTTTTTATTTTCATTTTTAAGGTGAAGTTAGCAAAAAATTGAAAAAGAGACTATGCTTTCCTGTTAAAAACATTGGCGCATATACATGTACTATTAGTTTAACTCTACTAATCATTATGCAGAATTCGGGTTTTGAGCCTTGGATTTCATAAAATACACCTGAAATATGTACTGTGGTAGCTTGCTGAAGGTCAGAGTGACCTACATTGTAATTGTTACCTAAGATGCATATATCTACTGTCAGTTTCACTCATTCATTTAAAGTTATCTAGAGTCTAGTGTCACTAATCATTTCCATACACCTAACACAAGGTGACGATTTCATATTCACATACTGAACCAGTGAACTTGTCCTCTGAAAAAGTCCACACAAAAATCATCAGATTATCCAACATACATCCATTTTGATTACAAAGCTTACAGTCACAGACACATCTTTTTGAAAAACAAAAAAAAGTTATGATTTTCGATTATATATGTTATCACAACATTACGCAACAAACTTAACAGTCAAACACACCACACAACTTAAAATTCACAACATGATTTTGACAGCTGAATAATCATTATGTCCCTTTACATTCCAGTTTGTACTATAAACTATACACAGTACAGACTAACCTACACTACACAGACATCCCACACCCGCACAGTTAACACTAGTCATCTACGTGATTGTTCTGTGATATTTGGCCCCTCAGCAATCCAGCTCAATGAACAATGGACGTCCCAGCTACACACAAAATGTAAGGTCACATATATACATCAATATATAATACAAAAAGCCAATGATACAAAAATAATGTACAATATTGGATAAAACCCAAGTTTACATGAAGCTGAATATTAGTTGCATAATATGCTACCAGGTATGTATGATCCAAATCTGTACATGTACAAGCATTCTGGACTGGGAAGTAAACAACAGGCAATGTGTGGAGACGGACAGGCCCCGCCCCGTGGGCCATTAACACTGAATATGAATGTAGTTAGCAGCCTATATATTTAAAAAATATTCATAGAAAAATTAGCTGAGCAAATACATCAAGGCAATGCAATGGGTTAGAAAAATACTGGAGGAGTTGGCATTGGTAATGATAAATGTGTGCTATGTCCAAGGTTAGTGATCTGGTGCAACTTTGAGCAGATATGATTTTGTTTAGGTTTGTTTGTAATTTTCTGGTAAATAATAAGCTAAATATTATAATTGTAATTTTCTGGTATATAATAAGCTAAATACATGTATTATAATTGTAATTCGTAAAAAGTATCACAACCGAAAGATTACACAGGTAGAAATGTGCTGAAAATGCATCAGAATCTCAATTCAAAAGTGATTAAAGCTTAATTGGGTACAGCAACTATATATGAAGTTTATCAAAATATGTAAATTCAAAATTTTGAAAATACCCGGGAAATATAAAATTTGAGGTTAATCCTTATACATATATATTTTGTACAATATAAAATATACATATACTTCTATTATACCAAGTAGTGAAAATTTGAAAACTTGGGACTATAACAATGTAACCAAGACTATTACAGGTACCATTTTTACAGTCCAGCTTCATTAATCAGTTGTCACCACTAACTTATTTGTCCTACTGTTCAGCCAGTGTTTTAGCGACAGTTCTCTCATTATCTGTACAAAACCATCTCAGTAATTCAGCACATTTAGTGTCTAGCTACTTCACTGAATTCAGGCTTGGAACAAGCGTAGTTCGGTTTATGCAGCAAGACTGTTATCTAATTAATGTATTTATTACAAAATGTAAGCACTGTGTCTGCAGCAGGTCAGTAATACATTAAAATAGAGTATGAACAGCTTAGTGATAAAAAACAGACACTTTCTAAGGAATTGATCAGTAGCCTTCATGCTGACACAAACCTCACATGACGTACAGCACATATGAAAGTTTCACATTTAGAATTTTCCTTTTTTAATGAAAATTTAGATATAATAAGAAGTCAACTCGGGTACTTTTTAGTTTTGCCGGAAGATAACTCATCATGGCTAGTCCAATAACATAATCCCAAAAAATTAATTGAATTAAGGCAAATTCCTTGATTAATTCGAGTTGTAGAGACATCAACTGTATTTAGTACATATCAAAGTCTAAGTAGTAGAGTTCACAGAGCACCCAGATTGTCTGGCAGGGTGATTCACACACGACCGATGACTGTGTCCACACAAATGTTACATTTAGCCATGATTAGTGTTGATAATCATCTAATTATTAGTGCAAAATGGTATTTCCAATAGAAACAGATCTTACAGATAAATGCATGAAGATATTCAATCAGGACTCAATTACAAAAAATAATACACAACCGTTGTTTTTACATATTCTACACAGTGGTTATTCATGTACAGTGGTCCAAAACTCTACCGGCTCAAAGTTAACTTCCTACGCTTCAAAGATCAGTTAGAGCTTCTCCATCGATAATATCTTTTGTGCAATGTACTTTAAATGAGAGATATTTTTGCCTGTTTCATTTACACTTTTCATCTTGGAACAAGAGGATAAATGCAAAAATAGCTAAAATTTCTAATATATATATATCTTAAGATGGTTTTAAAACCATGGTACGGTGAATTATTTTTTAAATACCTGAGGGCAAACAATTTGGTTCTTGAAAATAATGTGGTTTATGATAAGTGTATTTCTATTGGCTATTTCAAATGTCATTTAAAAAATTTGGATTATTTATACTGACTATAAATACAAATTTTATTAATCTTTCCTGACCAACAATAAGTAGCAATACTGTGAAAAAAGCTCCACACATACAGATGTCTACTTCCATCTGAATGTTGGAGTTGATTATGATAGACTTGAAGACCTCGTACTACATCATACAATCACCTTATATGTACCAGGTATAACAACACTTTGAAATGTTCTGATGGGAGGACCTATTGGACTAGGATTCTGACATCCACTTTTGATGATAAAAACAACTGTGTGACATCATGATTTAAGTTTACAAAAATAACGGATAAAGCTCAAATTGTATTTAAACAAAACAAGTGTCAATGATCCATTTGTACTAGATAAATTCAATGTTATGATAAGAAGAACTTTTTTCAATAAGTTATTATATATATTTACAATGCAAATTATCAAAGGTGGTCAATGATTTTGTATGTCAGCCACCAAATGCAAAAGATTCATCTTATAAATGCTATCTCAGATAGACACTGTTAAGGAAGTAACACTTCTCTGACACTTACACAAAGTATTGGCAGTTCTAGATCACAAATATCTGTTGTATACCTGAAAATGCCTACATATAGCACACTTTCATCCTCAAGTAAGGAATAATTAAAACAACATCTTATATATACTGAAACCTGTCTATACTGACATCATGCAGAACTTTGCCATTTTGTCTGATTAGATATACATTGCTTGTAATTTATGGTTAACTTTAACTCAATAACCCCTGAAATGTCATAATGAACTATTCTAACCTTTGAATTGGAGGGGTTCAAATGTGTCTTCAGTGGAGAATGAGTGTCCTTAATCGTCTAATGTCAGTAAAGTCAGATATCACTTTACATCAAACACATCTATCTGTATTGGAAGTACTGTAGTACTGGATACAATACAGCACTACGTAATTATAACTATATGTTAACAATGTTTCTGTGTTAATTAGTACGGAATAATTAATTGTTTTGTTGGAATACTGTAAAGGAAATAAATATCACAACCAATGTTTTATCTTAAAAGTCTTTAAAAATGAAAAGAAAAATACCAAGTACATGTAATATTATAACAAATCAATCAAAATAATTGAAATCAATACTTTTTTGTGTCATACAAATGTATTAAATAACTTTTGAAAAGAAATCACAGAAACCATACATATTGAAGATTGCATTTTGTGATTTAATACACATGTATACATACCAAACTTGAACACAACAGGATTTATAACAACCTGCTTTGCTTTTAACCCCCAGAGATTTAGACTTACATACTAGGTACAGCACAATAAGAGCTGCATTACATTACCGATATACAGGTCACTAACTAGAGCTGAAGAAACCATATCTACTTGGTATATGTAATTTATATTCAAAGGAGCCAGTTTTGTTAATGTCAATGTTATTTAACTGATTGTTGGAATTAATAACAAAATAATAATGCTACAAAGCTTCATTCACAGTGTCAAAATTCCACTGTGTGGTTTCACATTTAATATGGTGTAAATACCCAGGGCCAAGCCATGCATATATGGAATATTTAATTTTAGTGGAATATGTAGTATAAAGTAAAGTCTTAATTTAATAGGAATGGTTTAAAATCTTTGGAATGAGAAAAGAAAACAGTAGATAAACTCTTTTATCATAAATAACAACAAAAACAGAAATTAATGTGGTATAACAGGGATGTTTACCAGGTGACAGATAAACTGACTGAACGCTATACACTCTATTATACTAGGTAGTAATACTATATCTGTAACTTATAAACTTACACTGTATAATAGAAATACAATATTTCTTATGCGAAAACTAACACAACAGCTTCCCTAAACTGACCGGTAAGTTGTGTGGTATGAAAAAATCATTTCGATTTGTACATCAATCACAGACTGATATACAGATTGAAAGGTCAAGATTTAGGAATACATGAACGAACCTGTAAAAATTAACATGTTGACCATTTTTTGTCTGATTTAAGGACTATGTCAAATATAGGTAGATTCGAATATGATAAATTATTCAATTCTATATACCTGGTAAATATTGATACAGAACCAGTAATTCAATACAGTATTATATTTCAAATCTACCTACACTACAAGAGTCGGCTGAGAATAAGGTACAGTGCATGTATATATATGGTCTATTAAATGAACAGATGAGAACAAGAATGCAACTAAAAAATGCAACAAAATTTAAGAATTATTTCCTGTAGTTACTGTTTTCAATACATGCAAGCAAATTAATTACGAACCCGAACATGTAGGTATTTATATAACAAAATATCATGACAAAATCTTCAGTTCATGCATACGTCAACCAATGAAACGTTAACAACTGTGGTTGTTAGTTAACGTGTTTATACCTATGACAACCAATGAAATGTTAACCATTGAGGTTGTTAGTTAACGTGTTTATACCTATTACAACCAATGAAACGTTAACAACTGTGGTTGTTAGTTAACGTGTTTATACCTATGACAACCAATGAAATGTTAACCATTGAGGTTGTTAATTAACGTGTCATCACATACGTCAACCAATGATTTGAAATGTTAACAATTGAGGTTGCCAGTTAACATGTTAACATCTATGACTACCGATGTAATGACTAGAGACATCAGTTTATTTAGAACACTTCCAAGTAGACAGTTGCCACGGTAACTTACATTGACTGTTTTATCATATACAATATGTATAGGTCACATCTAAATCCAGGATCATGGCCAGGGACATTTTTCATAGTCAAGTCCATATACATGTGTGAATATATTAAATTTAACAAGCGACACTTACTCTGCGTGAGATGGAATGAATCTACAGGTTTTGGTTCCTGTAGTCAGTTGAGATGATGACGTGCGTGTGCATGTGATGCGATTACGATGTACATTTTTTTGTTTGTCACAAAAGTTAAAAGGAATCTGTTAATGACTAATTTAACAACACTGCATTTTATGTGACATAGCAATCAAGACACTGGTCTTCTAAAATAATCTGGAATATCCGGATTAAAAACACCCCTTCTTAACAATTTCTTGCAATTAAAATAATTTTATGATAGTTTAATTTCTATCTGGAAAGAATATTTCACTGTCCTCTATTGAATATATTTCTACTATGCTATACTGAAATACACTGAATCGTTTTCATAACATATGTACCCACATTATACATTCCTTCAGCTGTATAATCTGTTGGTCAATAGATTAAAAACATTGTCAATGTTGGCCACATACTCGTATCAAGCAGTGTGGCCTCCTATATACAACACTAAACTGTCTGGAATCAAATACAGTTTGACTACTATCCTGTTACTTAACGCATGTAAATTGTTTTGATTTCAACCAGTATATCAGTATCTCTAAATAACATTATAATTAACTTGGGTTTCTGATTTGTATAAATTGAAATGATATAATAGACATCACTCAATTCCTTTGGCAGTATAATATAATGATATCACTTGGCAATTTGGCATTTTTGAATGATGTGCAATGGAAAATTGAATGAGTGCATTAAAAGCTTTTGAATAATTTCAACAATTAACACAAAATATGAAATAACCATGATTCAACTGATCTTAGCAGAAATATTTGAGAACAAACAATTTGTATAACTAAATATCCTTAAAATCAACGGAAATCAAAGTAAAACATCATTATGATATTTGGAAAAAAACTTTTATGCCCAGATCACAAATTGGCAAGAATGTTTTAAATTCATTGCAGTGTACAAGTAAAGTAAAGGAGCTTCATCACCACTTACATTCACAGAACAAACATATACATTTGTGACTAAATACTAGCAATCGCCATCACACCATCAGAACTTTGTGCTCCCCTCATCTGGTTCTGTCTCAAACACTTCAGATTGGCGGGGGTTTGTGAGTGTTTCTGCGTCCTCCTCTGTCTTCTGAAGTGTTCCAGTCTTACTGCCATCCGACAGGGATGACTTGATTGAGCCTGGTATGAGGTAATCATCCTCGGACACCATTACCTGGTCAGGGCTTCCTACTGACCTGTAACCTGTGTCCTCACTTTCACAACAATTCTCATTAGATGATTCTTTTAACATATTCACTTTAGTCTTGCCGGGATTTTCACAAGCTAAATGAGCTGTATCCCCATCGGATTCCACATGAATGTCCTCATAATTCCTGGAATTGACCCTGGGGCCGTCCTCGTCCTCTGAGCTTTCCTCTCCCTCACCATGCCCCGAGGGTTTTTGTGGGCTCCGTTTGATCTTATAGTCGTCTATGTGGATGTAGAAGTTGGGGTTGGGTACCACCTGTTCCTCCTCCTTGGCCCCCTCATTGAGACAGCGCCGGTCCTGCTCCATCCGCTGGATTAGTACCTGTATTTCATCACTGGTTGCATAAGCAAGATCCCGTTGTTCAGCTCGGTTCGTTTTAAAGTTACTGTTATCCCATGGCATATGGTAAGGATTTGCCTCTATTTCAGGTGTCTTTTTGTTTGTTTTAGGAGTTGGCGGGGGAGGTGGATGTTTAACTTCAGAAGGGAAAAACTGTCCACTTTGTTTTCTACCTGGAGTAAAAGTTTCCATGATTTTGCCTGGACTTATGATACTGCCAGTTTCACCACCAGGCTTACCGTTAGTAGCTCCCACCGTTTCATAATAATTTCCTTCATGTACATCATACCTATCTGCCAGGGGAAGAGGTGGTGGTATGTTTCCCCCAGTCAACACCATCCGTGTTTCCTCATCATGTTCCTTGGCTTTTCTCCTTAATTATAAAAGGACAATGACAGGTCAACAACTTATGCATTTCAAATGTCATTTTTCAAGGAGCTTCAATGATGCAAGAGTAACCAGATCAGCATAATATGAATTTTATAAATATAAATACTTCTTTTGTAGATTTAATTTTTAACACTCATCATTACATGTTACTCAAAACAGATGGACCAAAATCTTTGTATTAATGACAAAACCATCAGAACAAACTTAGACATTAATTATCACAAGAGTATAATTGCATATTAGCTCACTAGTTCTCAGGAAGATTCGGAAAATGTCCACATTCTGATATATTCAGAGTATAGATTTAACACTGTCACAGGCCTAGACATAAAGTGTTCTAGCCCTGGGTATCAGGCAGAGGAATTGTACAACCTTGTCACTGCTTTATAATACTGTTGCAGCAATCTGGCAAGTATTACACACAAAAATAATTGCACATACATGTATTATCAAATGATGATTTTGTGCAGATATTCTCAAATTAACCACATGTTTCAATGTGGATTAATGATAGAAAACTGGTTAAACTCCTTAATTACTCCAAACATAAAAGTAAAGATTACTTTGTAAGGCAATGCCAGATCTGTAAATTACCTTTTCCTTGATTGTCTCCGCCTGAAGATACAGATGAGGATTATCAGTAGAAGAAGAACAATGGCACCTGCTGCTGCCCCTCCTATGATAGCCGGCCATTCTGGAACAAAGAGTTCAAGTAAATATTATCACCTGTCATTGCAGAACGAATGTAATCACCAGATGTGGACTAATAGAATCTTACATGGGTCTGTTCCATGGACAGAGATATCTCAACCCGAGTGTAAGCCCAACTCTTACACGAGGGTTGAGATATCCCTGTCCATGGAACAGATCCATGTTTGACTATTTTCTCACATACTTACAAATAAACAAATTCCAGTCAGAATAAACATCAATCTGATTCTTCCGCCAAATTCCCAAAACCCTAAGGTTGAGCGGAGGATTCTCCATTCACAACAAGTGTATGACATCACGGAAACAATACGATGATGTCACATCGACAGTTCATTATTATGACGCGTGTCAGCTGTCTTTCCCTACTCCGTGTGAGATATAGAGCTATCTCTTTACTAGCAACAACGGGTTCACCCTGTGAAGTATGTGAGAATACAATCACTTTCTCTGTTTACATGACATATGTCCTTTGACAACTTTATTTCCAATTAAAAAGTTGCCAGCCGATAACAAAGTTTTTCAATAAGTGGGTAGTACCTGTGACAGTGACCTTGACTTAGTACCCTGAACACAAACTTGTTTAAAGCATTCTCATATTTGAATATGAAGTCTGATCAAAATATGTTCAGAAATACAGTTGTTATTGTGGTGACAAGATTTTTCTATGAAAAGTAACAGTCACCTTGAATTTGACAACATGAAACATATACAAAAACTCGTTCCAGGTATTCTCACACTTGACCATTACATGAAGTTTTATCAAATCTTTCAAAATGAAGCTGCTAGAGTGATGAAAAAGGGTAAACAAATGAACAAACAGATATACTTATGTATAGGACACAATTAAATATCAATGACAAGATTCAAAGACATTGCCATGAATTAACTTTACAACATTTCTTACACTCTGGTTCCCTGTTCAAAATAGTAAGTGGGAAACTACAACTATCAAATGACCTCAGAGGAGTTAAACATGGCAGTTATATATGATAAAAGATTGCAAATAAAACTAGTTTCAGTGTTCTATAAAAAGTTACAACCACTTTGATCTTGATACCCTGAAACATGCACACACACAAGGTACTACTCTTAAAGTTGATTTTAATATTCATATGTTTTTTTCTGTATGTAATTACCATCTCCATAACCTATTGGATGAAGTTGCTAAGCGTTTAAATTGAATCAGTAGATGATTTTCTATATATAGCAACAGTGACCTTGGCCTTGACCTTGGAACCCTGAAACACAACAATGTCCGAAGTATACTCATACTTGACCTTTGCATAAAGTTTGACCAAAATCCATGAAAGAATGAAGTTGCTAAGTGTTTAAATTGAATCAGCTGATGATTTTCTATATATAGCAAGTGTTACCTTGGCCTTGACCTTGGATCCCTGAAATACAGCGATGTCCGAAGTATACTCATACTTCACTTTTTTTATAAAGTTTGACCAAAATCTGTCAAAGAATGAAGTTGCTAAGTGTTTACATTGAATCGGGCCGGGCCGGGCCGGGCCGGGACGGGACGGGACGGGATGGACATGGATAACACTATATGCCCCCCAATTTTATGGCGGGGGCATAAAAACTTCCAAACTGAACTCCAGGAGTTGCACTTTTAATTGTAACATTGTTAACATCCTACCTGTGCGATCTTTAGACTGAGCTCCACCCCCGTCAGCATTGAAGGTTGGCATGGGACCGTGGGTATGTTCTCCATTCCCTTCAAAAATGTCATCTGAAACGTATACACAAATGTTATCTAAAAAACATGACTTAATACTAATACAGTCTATCATTTGTAGGTGCTGAGTTATGACACCAAACTCGGCATTCCTATCCCACATTCCCACATAACGATTGATGCTTTTTCTCCCACCTCTGAAAGCGGAATTTCAGTAAACAGGACATAGAACAATGCAAATGCCAAATTTCTAGAAAATGTATACACAAACCAAGGCCATATTTGGAAAGGCAGAAAAATGTACGGTATAGCGTAGAGATACTTCAAATTTAGAGATCCATTCAAGACGTTCAAGGCAAGCTTGTACCACAATTCTTACGTTTTTGAGGTTGTGTCACTTGCCAACAGCAAAACATACCCTATCATTTGATTATTATTATCATCATAGTTAAGGTCATTGAGTGTTTTTATACACAGAGGTTGGAGAAACTGGGTCTTAGCAAGCTATAGGGTTAAGGGAATATACAAGTTTCCCTGACTACTAAAACTAGGTTTTGAGTTAATGTATATGTATTTCCTTGGTTACAATATACATGAATGTATATGGTTTTGGACAAAAACATGTTTTCTTGAAAACTTAACATAAGGTTTGAGTCCATTAAAGTGTATTTCCTTGGTTAGCAGATCTATGATTTGGGGCAATATAGTGATAACATTTTGAGATCAAGTATTTAAATCAATACACATAATTCCTCTTTACTACAAACCTACCTGCAGTTACTGTTGCTGATGGATTATGTGTTTTGGGAGTGGTTGGTATCATCTCAACGGGACCACAGAACCGTGGATTTTCAGCACTCTGTTTTCCGCACGAAATCACCACTTTTTGGCCAGATAAGGTCGCTGTAAAATGACAGGTTAAATTGTCACATTAACCTGGAGCTGTTCATTCATTTAAGGATATATCTAAATATAATAATGTCTCTTACACTGGAATAATAATATTAAAAACCTCAACACAAAATCTCAAAATGAACACAGTAATGTATTGCAAGCAATCTATAGTTTCTTACCTTTGAACAAACCTCGTTATTGAAAAAGAACAAAGGGTGACAAATTTAGCAATTGTAGGTAACAACACATAGAAGATTACGCTATGCCATGGACAGTGACCAAATAATAAGAGGGTCATGATCATGAGACCCAATGTCAATTCATGACATCCAGAACATTCTGCTACCCCAAAATGTACTTGCATACAAAACCTGGAAAGATATCACATGCCATGAAAAAAGTGATACACTGACAGTGACAACCTAACTGATTGGTGGGGTGCAAAAACACCATCCCCTTCTTACCTTTGACCTGCAGCCAGACCTGGGCAGGGTACACGCCTGGCTCGTAGTACATAGACATGCGAGCGTAGGAGGAGGAACTGTAGTATATGTCCATGAACTGCCGATAAAAGTGGTTAGTCTGACATTTATAGTCCCGTGGCCCGTTGGTGTCTGTGATGGTGAACTTGGCATGTGGGTGACACTTTGAAATGTTGCTGGCTTCATGAAGACGCACATCCACGGTGCGAAAGTGAAGCTTTGCGATGGAGCTACAGTCAGAAGTGGACAGGATACATACACAGCGGTTCGACTGACGGTTCGACGTTTCCATGTGGGTGCCATTAAATATCAGGTTGATGGTGTCTCCCTCCAGAGATTGGTTGGAACACATGTCCAGGAAGGAGGAATCTAAAACAAATCAAAACATTGACAAAATCATAAATCAGAAAGAGAAACCATGGCTGTTATTTACAAGCAAATTTATATAGATGATTTCTGATTTTGTGATTTCAGTGGTAGAGAACATACTTGTTACATGTATGATATTGTAGAAGGTAAAATTAGTGTGTAGTTACTGGTAAGTTTGAACAGAGTGTTAGTTCGAATGTAGATTTATCAATCCGAATTAACATCAACCTTCAGTGTGAGATATAACTACAGAGTATGAGATAACATGCGTTGATTTTTTCATAAAATCGTTTCACGCCACTTGAATTCACATTCCGAAAACTGACAACTACAGTGGTAATTAATATCATATTTTATGTAACACCACCAAGACAAACTACACTAACCTTGTATTATTTTGGTGACCTAAACAGCTTACACACTGATAACGTGACCAAATGAATGCTCAGTCCAGCCTAACTTCTTTTGTATATACATTTACATAGGTAGAGTCAGGATACAAGAAGACACCATCTGATGAAGTTGACAGAGTACAAATGGCACTAGTCAATAAAAACTGCATTACATAGACTTTTAAACTTAACTGTATCTTATAGTATTCTAAACATTATGACCATATTTAGAAACATAGTATTCCCTTTCATAGACTGAGCTAGAAGTAAACCAAACATAAGAATTCTTTTTTATGTCTGTGAGTACGAATCGTAACGAATGTACATGTTTTACTACTTATGCCGACAGTATGCACCTAAATTTCATAGTAAAACGTGACATATTAGATTGTTTGGAAACTTTTGTATTTACATATACAAGTCAGATTTAAAAAAAATAAAAATCCTGCATGTTTTTCATTTTGCATTACATACATTATTATTTCAAAAACAAAAAAAGTTTTATTCTATATAGCAAGTGAGGACATGTGAAATATAACATTGAGCTGTACCATCAACACATTTGTAGGAGGCGCGGACGTAGTTGGTGTGATTTCTGTTATTACAGGTGAAAGACATGGTATCGGCTTGGAGCCAGCCGCACTGCTGCATCCCAGAGCAGCGCTTGTAAACATCATAGGCCTTTGATTCGGAAAATGGTGTTCTGCAGTCGTATGGGTCATATTTACAGCATTTCTCCAGGTTCTGGCACGCAGTGTTGGGACATTCCGAAGACAAAGGCTTGGAGTAGTACTGGAGATCTTTGATGGCAATCTTTTGTTTGTAGGGACATTCCAAAGAGTATTGGTCGTTACATTCTCCGGCACAGGCTGTCTTAGTCCACTCATCACTGCTTTTGACGGACACTGCAATGTCAAAACGCAACATTTATAAATTAAACATCTACATATAGTTATATATACAAATTGAGGTACATGAACCTAATTTGCTCTACTACTGCAGTCAATAAAAATAGTGATATCACATGTAAACATCCTTAATTTGCTCTTTCATCTGGTCGAGAACTTCATGATCAATGATTGATAGTATATATAATGTACATGTATACATTAATAATTCACATCATAATATTTCATCATTGGAATGACAACATTTGCGTGAGGGAAAACTATTGATATTCTGCCATACTTGTGAAGTATATGGTGATGCTACTCTTGAACAATATTTATAGGACGAACACTAAAACAAACACATATACAGAACTGAGTTCTTAGTGCTTTATATATATGCTTTATCATTTGTACCAACTATATTTTTTTTAAATTTGGGGGAGGGGGGGTCCTAATAATTTTACTGCATATATACCCGGTAATTGTCACTTAATTGAAAAGCAATTGTCAAAGAAGTTTCAAAATGTTCTGAATAAGCGACGACTCATAAAAAAATATCAAAATATTTTCATTTTTTTATGTGTCAATAACTGCACATCATATATATACATGTATATGGTCCCGAAAATAATACACATCAGACCCCAGGTATGATATTCACAGAGTATTTCATATCAAATTATTACAAAATGTTGAGGATTGCAATGTACAACAAATACTATTAGAAAGCTATATTTATAGGTGAACACACCATATTTAGATACAATCAATATCTTATACAGGCAGACAGTCTAATTAAATTTGAATGCTAATCTAATGAAGACAGAAACTACATGTATAGCAATTTCCATTTACTGATATTGGAAAAAAGCCAATTACCTTTCACCACGTTAATTGTTCTGCTATATAACAACTGTCGACAGAATGAGATTTCCTAATGAACATGCTTTCCTGAGCCCTTCAGGCAGCCCATCAAGCACACCATTGTCAACATGGAATTCAATCAATTTCAACCACTTTACAGGAACCACAGTGAAAACTAATTAAAATGGTCGAATCATTTATAAAAAGAAAATACTGCCTCAGTAAAAATTTGAGTGTAATGATATATAGTGCGAGATGAATCAGACTGTGTTACATATGGAGAGCAATAGTGCAAGCCGTTTAGCAAATTCCAACACACAGTTATTACCATATTGAACTGTTTAATGGTAATTACCTAGATACATGCAGTATATAGGCATTATTCAAAATATTACTTTATATTTATACAGAATATGAAGCGTTTAAATAATGTATAACTATTCCAATATATATACCATGACACAATATAACAGTGAGCCCCATGAACAGTACTTTCGGGACCAATATTTCTATACCCACTCAACTGGATGGAGACAGATCATCTGAGCTATGTATGTGATTGCATGGATATGGAACCCTTTCCAATCACCCTACATAACTTTTTGTTTCCATAATCTGAGCAAGGTGACCACAGTTTCATCCACCTTCTTCTCACTGACATTGACTCTGTACATTTTAAAATTAATATTTGATTTTGTGATAGAACCTTTAATTTGCATCCTTGGATCACTTAGACAAGCCCCCACAACCACCAAACAATTCAGGAGTACCGGAGCTCATATATATAATGAATGATATACTAACTTAAACAAGTCATTACAATAAAATGAAATCTAATCTTTGGTGTTGATGATCCATCATTTAACATTGACATTACTTTTTCTTGGATATCGTTGGAGCTCTACTGAAAACTGCAGTATCCACCTCCGATTCATATACAGGTTCTATAAAGACAACTGCTTGTAGGATTCTGCATCTCTGTGCAATATAATTATGTTAAAGACAATAATTTTGCAACTTTTAATTCAAACCTTACATTTAAAATACCCACCAAGATCTTACCCTAAATTAGTGATGGGCAATCGGTTTAAAACCATAATTGATAACCAGCTGTTTGTAATTGGAAGTAGTAAACCGATCGATGATTGATTGCATAATTGATAACCATTCTGTAATGTAATCGGAAGTAGTAAACCGATCAATGATTGATTGCATAATCGGTTTACAAGTTTTTGCGATTGAATTCCCAAATAAAGTGAGAACACTACCATAACATCAATAGACAGAGTTGTTAACTATACACTACCATAACATCAATAGACAGAGTTTTTAACTATACCCTAGGTTACATTCCTTTTACTGAATGGATATCAAGCAACTTTCATGCATTTTTATCAATCAGAACAAGATATGACTTTCAAAGCATACTTTACATGGAAGACTTTCGAATACTTTTTTTTCAATAGTGAACCAATTATGTCGATTATGGAATTTGTAATCGATAATCAGAAACGGAAAGAGCAAACCGATTAATTTTCGATTATAATCGATCATCAGCCCATCACAACCCAAAATATTAATCAAAATAAAGAGAGACAAATAAAGGAGGACATCACAGCAAAGTTGATCATTCCAGTCAGCATTGTACCTCAAAGTGCACAGATTACTAACAATTCAATCATATCATTCAGTGATTTTTGTAGAAATACTTCAGGCAAGTCTTGGACATTTTTTCAACATGTTTTACTAAGAGATAAATAGCTGTTGACGAGTCCCACAGGAAAAGGATGGTTCCAGGACTCCAACATCTGAGTCCTAAACATCAGTGTCATTATAAAAACCACATCAGCTTTCTTGACAGACGCATTAAAAATGAAAAGGTTCCAAAGACCGATAGTTTGAGAACCACACTAATACAACAGGCTGATCAACGACCTTTGAGAATGGGAAATCTCTTTGTGTCATATTGAATTTTGATTATTAGCAGTCCGTTTACGAACTGGACGACACACAACTGTGAGACCATGAAATAGATCTGAAATACCAACAGCAAAACAAAACCGGGATGAGCCTGGACGTAGATTTATCCATTCCTGCATCAAAAGTAACGCCCATCACTGAAGTGGTAATAGACTTGCTTAAAGAGAACCTACTCCTGGAGTAACTCAAGCTAAGGCTGATGTGTCGTCAGAGAGTAAAGAAACAGTGAATAACAAATGACTGCCACACACGTCAGAATCCACACAAAAGTTGTGCCAATGATATTGAACACTCTGAAGATTAGTAACATTTGCTGTTAATTTGAAATGCATGACCATTGATTTTAAAGCCTCACAATCAGATAATTGTTTTAAGTAATGCAATAACGACAAGTACATGTACTCTGTAACTGTTTACCTGCCCTTGGCAATTGTTACTATATTGGCAGTCATCTATTATACAGTCATTTTGTTGGGATTGTTTTCCCCATGTGACTCTTAAACCTCAATTCCAAAACAATAATGAGTCCAATTTTCTATGAGCTATAGTACGGATTCTCGAATTTGGGAGAGTCCCACTGGAGTCTAGGACTATCATCTGTGTCCCAAAAATAACTGATGTGATGACATAATGTATAAAAAACGCACCATGAAGAGTATATGTCGGAGGCATGGTTTGTGTATAACTAAAACTGTTCCGACAAAGACTTTTGCTAAAGTGTTAAAGAATATATAGTTTCAATGCAACTGGTGATGCCTAACATATGTAGGTTTGGGATTGGACCCTGTTTACTTAAATTTCAAAGTAATGGTACTTATATTGTTTGTATTTAAAGCAACTACAGCACAGCTGGAAACTGGGACCAGGGCTTTTATAGGGATAGCTACATGTATATATAGCCAATTGCAATAAGTGTCCTATCATTTTGTTAATACATCACATTGTGTGGTAGATTTCCATGCATTAACAATAACAATAATAAAACATTTTTTTAGATTTAAAAACAAACAATGAAATTATGACCCTAAAACAATGGTCAGGCCTCTGAAATGTACATACACCAGCATAACAATATGGAAAGTGTGTCGCCAAACATGTGACCTAGTTTAAATTTATAGGCTATTGCGTTGCCACGAAATACTAGAGATCTGCAAGTGTAGATGCACTATCTAAAACTTCAGCACTTACAAATGTCAATAACATAATGATGTCAGATTAACATTAATTATGATATACCTAAATTGCACATCACAAAACGAAATGTTAGATCTAGAATCCAGATACAATGATAAACACCAACTGATCACAAAGTCATTGCACATTACCAATTGTATCGTTAAAAATACTTAAACTGTTTTAAATTCAATAATATGTAAATGATATCCGATTGAAATGTCACATAACAAGTTCATATTAGATTTATCATGTCAAGTGATCATGAAAAGACCATGACATGTGTGAATCAATAAGGTTTCAAAATTCTGGGCAGAGGTAAACTAGAATAAGGAGGCAAATTGACATTCGAATATGATCTGTTTAATGCTACCAATATCCCAGGTGATGTATTCTTTCGGAAACATGTACATGATTGATCAGACAAGTAAAGTTAATGCACAAAGATACTTTTTCAAGAAATACTTTTTTAAGGTTAAGACTACATTACAGTTTATAAGTCAAAGTCAATGTTGCTGCAAACTACACAGGTATTATATACATGTACACAAGATTTGTATTACAGCATGATTGGCATTGTTTCCATTCTCGTTGCACAAATGCTTTCTATCTTCCCAAAGGGGTTAGGGGGAACACTGAATTTACTATTAAAAGGAATGGTTTTAGGCTGCGGGTTTTTGGACATATGACGGTTCAGAGTTGATTCACCCGAAATCCTGTTCGCCCTATATGTTGATTCGCGCTAAGTTGTTTCGGCAGTTTTAAGTCACAAATTTAGTGTACTTAGTCTTCTATATAATTCTTATCAATTTCATAAACAAAATGTGTTTGTCTTGTTTTATAGCTGATGTGACAAATGGCAGCTGTGAAAAGCTGACTCCGCTCTTACATACTTACTCTACTTGAAATATACCAAACACCAATGTAGAAAATCATCAATAAGTATAGTTGATATAACTAAATATTAATTATTATATTAGACTATGAATTAAAAATAGGGCGAAACAACCTGTTACCATCATGACAGAGTTCTAAAATTTAAGGACTTACCACTTCAGAAAATTATTCTTTTATCACTGCATAATACCATATTGCTCTTAAATTATGTCACAATATCATTATGAATGGAAAAAGATGTATCTGAACATTTGGTGACTGAATTTAAATTTAGCACCGGCCTAGCTACAGACCTTATATATAAATTCAATACATACATGTCTTAAAAATTAGATGTAGCAAATGTACTGTTTTTTACAGTATCAGCTCTTGATAAAAATAAACTGAAATATATGAAATATAAATATCAAGCGAGATGTTCAACAATTATCTCTTACCTTGATTTGAACAGGTACAACACTGATCAGCATTATATAACACTACACACATGACACAACTTACAAGTTCCTATAAGAACCAAAAATGACAATGACACTACACTGTGTACTCGCTGAGGTTATACACATATATTTCCCATGATCTATTTCCTGACTTTCTGTGTCAGAGCATCAAGTACAATTGTGCATTGAAATGAAACACTGCTGTGACTCACATGGACCCGAGATTAGCCCATGGGTGTCCAGTGACCAGGGTGTCTGCAATACGTACCTACGTAAGTTAACAGGTGGCCAGCGAGGAGACAACAAAGCGCCCATGTTCGGGTCCACTGTCGCCCTGTTACACTGTGCATGCTGCTCCGACACCATCACACATACCCTGCATCGGTCTGATCCTACAGCACAGCCTCCCTTGATCGTTTGACAACTACACAGACGGTTCGTCGGTCTGTGACCTTCCGGTCGTATTGTTTACATCCGTCATTTAGATTTGCTTTTACATACCCGTCGTAAAGATATTTCTCCGTCTTACATATACAGGAAAGATACTAAGATACTTATTTCCCCTAAACAGAGAACAATTTTCAATAATTCATGTTTTCTGTGACAGATATTGCTCTTTGCTGGACCTCCATGTCGCACCTGGAAAGGAACCGGAAATAACCACTCAAATGTGACAGGTGTTGTTAACTGATGTGTCGTGGCAAATCAAATACCCTAATGAAAATGCCCGGGTAATTTCTTTGCACAGAACGTTTTGAATGTTTTGTTTTTGAAGCCATGGTTAATTTATGATTGTCCAGTGGCGGATCCAGAGACCTTTCGGGGGGGGTTTCCAAATTTCCTGGGGGGGTTTCCATGTGGGGAAAAATTGAGGAAAATGGTGAAAATATATGATTTTTAAAGAAAATTCTCAGGGTGGGGGGGTTTCCTGAAGCCCAAAAAACCTCTGGATCCGCCACTGTTGTCTATATGATTTATGGCATTAATATTATAATATCTAGAACAAATATGATATTTAAAGTGACCAGTGTCTCTTGGGTCGCAAGTGATTAAAAAGAAGGTCCGTCTGCAACCTTGGTTACAGCAGACTCCGCCCCAACTAAACTCGTGTGAATTTTGAGAGCCTTACTTTCATGGTTAAATAGTGGCAGTGGTTGAGGTTAGGGTGGGGATGAAGTAACACAATGCCCCATGCATTCAGTGTGTTAGTTGGCAGAGTACGTTGTTTTAGACAGTTCTACTTGGCAATATCAAACCTCTCCTTTCTAAATCCAAACACATGTACAGTCAGGTTCTTTTTGCAACCCTCTCCCATATAAAAGGGACGACATCGATGTATTGTAGTGCTAATCAAAGTTACAGAATCTTGATTCAAGCACCCGTGGAACCATCAACCGAAAGTAACCAATCCACCGACTTATAAGTATGTGCATTACCCAGTACAGCTGCTGATAATCTGAGAAAGAAGAAGCAGAGTCTTTCCAAGGTCAAGAGTCAAGAAGCTTTATTTAACGTCGCATATGCATGTAACATTATAACATTAGCTCTGTAGTGCTATTCTTGCTACAAAACATATATATAATTTAACAAGGATCACAGTACTTATAAATATATATATATATATAAACAAGACAACAATTCAAATTAGATATATGCTAAAAATATACAGTAGAGCATATGAAATCACAGTTTTTGCAAAATAATTTAATAGTGAACACTTGAATGTCACACAAGTGTTACAAAACACAAGTTAAGACACTATCAATAGTGTAATGTACATATATGCTAATGTAGCAAAGTGTAAAATATTACAGGATATACACTAATATAGTGTGAATTAAAGAGAGACAATGAAGTAGAGCTATACTTATGATATTGTAAAACATTAATACATTTTTTTTGAATTTATTTCTTATACTTTATGTTATAAGTTCTAAATTTGATGCTGGCAACGAATTCACAGCGGAATGCCCCGAAGTAGACAATATCTAGACACAACTTATTTCATGTCTACAAGTTACCTCGGACGCCGGGGATCGAACCTGCGCCTTGACGTCAGCACACCTGGGTTCAGGAGCACTAGGCTTTTCGGTCGACGGGGGCTGGTGCTGTCAATATTTAATCTGTAAATGTTTTAGTTTCACCTGCTTAACACGTTTATTACGACAAGGTACGTTAAAGTCCAGTTTAAACAAGTTACCCGCATTCTATAACGTTAATGTTTAATATTTTTCACATAACATAACAGGTTTGCCACAAGAAAAGAGCTGAAATAAGGAGAGAAAAAGTAAAGAAAAAGAAGAAAACGACAGATCTANCCCCAAAAAAAGGAAATGATTTTTAACCCATGCCACAGACAGGGACGTGACGCATATACTCCCAATCATAGTATTATGTCATTCTAACTATATATCAAAATGATGAGCAGTTTGCTTCCTCCCTTAAACAGTTGAAATATTTTGAAGAATAAGTCACATGTCAATTTATCAGGAGTTACAGACAGTTGAATAAGACATCTTGAGGCTATACGATAATACCAGATATTTCAAGAAGTTTTTAAAACTCGGGTGAACGTAAAGTCCTTTTGATATTATTTGAATTAAATGTCGTTAAACATTGAACGGTGGGGTGTTACCAATTTGATGACATATTTCCCCACTTACATATCTACGCATCTACATGTATATGAGGGCACATTTTTAACAAGTTATTTATATCATTAACTTTTTACGAAAGTGAAAACAAGTGGCCTCTACTGGCATGAAGGCCTCATGACGAAAAAGGATAGAATAATGACGAATAAGAAACGCGATTAACAATGAATGGATAGTCACAACAGGATATTGATAGATAGAAATAAATACGCAAATATATTTCAAAGTATGACGTTTGCAGAAGTTCCGTCGAGGACAGATTTCTATTTTGGTTTGAGCTCTTCTTTGACCGCACCCATGGGCTAACAACTTCCTCTACTAATTATATTACCAAGACTAGTTTTCAAAGAAACGACGATGACAGACAGACATACATACATACAGACAGACATACAGACAGAATGACGATGAATGTAGTGCTACAGAATATGCATTGAATCCTTACCAGACACTCAATATCAATACTAGATTCAGAATGTTTTATTGAAACGTTAAGACAGTGGTCAATCAGACATTACAAATCTAACTATCCGTCAATCATTGCATTAGACCGAACAATATAAAAAATAAAAATAAACGTTGATTATGTATAACGAAACGCACGCCAATCCCAATAACATCAAGTCACATTAGGTGAGCTACTTTATAGTGAAATTACGATGGTCAGCTGGTTAACTGACCTTAATGTTTTCGATTGTGTTGTCAAAACCTTTTATCATACC